>NC_057809.1:324911633-325092351 GCF_018294505.1 Triticum aestivum
GCCAGACGTCAGCTAGGACAGCCCAGATTTGCCCCTGGTAGCCCCGGACATCGCTCGGTTGGACCAACACTCAGAGGAGCACTGGCCCGGGGGGCTAAAATAAGATGACCCTCGGGCTCCGGAAACCCAAGGGCAAAAAAGGCTAGGTGGCAAATGGTAAAACCAAGGTTGGGCATTGCTGGAAAAGCTTTAATCAAGGCGAACTATCAAGGGGTTCCCATTATAACCCAACCGCGCAAGGAACGCAAAATCCGAGAACATAACACCGATATGACGGAAACTAGGACGGTAAGAGTGGAACAAAACACTAGGCGGGAGGCCAAGCCTTCCACCCTTTACCAAGTGTATAGATGCATTAAGATAACATGGCAATATAATGATATCCCAACAAGTAAATAAATGTTCCAACAAGGAATGGTCTCCAATCTTCACCTGCAACTAGCAACGTTATAAGAAGGGCTGAGCAAAGCGGTAACATAGTCAATCAATGGTTTGCTAGGACATGGTGGGTTAGAGGTTGAACATGGCAATTTGGGAGGCTTGAAAGCAAGTGGTAGGCATCATAGCATTGGCATAGCAAAAGAGCGAGCATCTAGCAAAGCAAAGATAGTAGTGATTTCGAGGGTATGATCATCTTGCCTGCAAAGTTGTCAGAGTTGACTGGATCCTCGAAAGCAAACTCAACGGGCTCCTCATTAGCGAACTCGTCTCCCGGCTCTACCCAAACAAGACAAACAAGCAAACGGAACACAATCAACCACGTGCGAAGCTCAAACAATATGATGCAAAGGTGGTATGCTATGCGGGATGCGATGCGGGATGCATATGCAAGATTTGACAAGGGATGCATGAACCTGGCCTCAACTTGGAAATCCAAGTGTGCCACTGGAAAGATGAGATTAAATCGCTTGAAAACGATATAAAGAACGCCGGAATCGGAGTTACGGTTTGGAAATGGCAAGCAATTCAAATATGACACCGATCTACGATTTACCGCAAGTAGCCATCTAAATGCAATGAGATGAACAAGCTATAGCACCCAAACATGACAACAAAATACATGAAAGGGATGCATTCAAGATGCTTAACAAAAGTCTAGCATTGAGCTATGGACAATTCATTCATTAACAGGTTCAAACAAGCATGTCAAAATGCATTTGACAAACAGATCTCAGACTTAGTGAAATTAACACTTGTCTGGAATTTCAGATCAGATAGCACTCTTCGGAGAAACAAAACTACAAGTTACAAGACCTGAACATGGCAAAGTAAAACATGGCATGGAGCTACTCAAAAGTCTTAACAAAAGTCTCTTAGTGACCTTGAGTCAAAAGGAATCGGAAAACACATTTGCAAGCATGTGAACATGGCAAAAACATAATCAGTTCTCAGACTTAGTGAAAACTGGAGCATGCTGAAAACAGATATCAAGTAGGCATGTTTACGAGCTCGATGCACTCACTACAGAGCAAGTCATGACAAACTAAGCATACCCCCATCAAGAATACACAAAATTCAAGCTAGACATGGCAAGCACAATAGCATAGCATGCACGGATCAACTACAACATCCCCGGCAAAATCGCTAACAAGTAGACAATCTGCCCAGATTCACGAAATAGCAAAAGTAGAACTCGATTGACTCAAGCTAGGTTGCTCCATAATTGCAAACAAAGACATGGATGGATAGAGAACTACAATATTAACAAAACATCCTTACTGATCATCCTCAAAAGAGGCACGGGTCACTAGGAAACAACATGAACATATGGCCACATGAGATAAACAGCTCAAGGACTTAGTGGAAATGCGAAGTCCCTGAAATCAGCATTACCAATTGCCTCACTTTGCAAGCTTGTGCTAGTCACCACACACATCACAAAAATACATGGGTTGCACCTCTGGAAATATGGCAAAACCCTTAACAAAACATATGTAGAGCTCATGGGCATATCATGCACACAAAAATCATGGCAAAAATGACAAATATCTAAATGGAGTAGCAGATCTGACAAATATCTCAAGTAGCACTCTTCTAACAGCATTTCGGGCATCAAGATGAACTCAAATGAAAATGATGCAATGGAATGAAATTATGCACTCTCTGAGACGAACATTTTGATATGCTATATGCCCAAAACGGAGCTACGGATGAGGAGATACGGCATGATGAACATGGGCATATGAACTAGGGTTTCGGGAGAAAGTCAACCCACGTTTTTGGATCTAGATCTGAGATCCGGTGCACGATATATGAGGATGGCCGGCACTGTTCACCGGCGACGGGGCGCGGCCGGAGGAAGCGGGCGAGGTGGAGGTCGGCGCGGGCCGGCGCCGGAGTAGAAGGCGGCGGCCCGAGGCGGGTGGAGCGGCGGCGGCGGTTGCCGGCCAGGGGCGGCAGGGCGCCGAGCGGCGGGGTCGGTGCGCCGGCTGGTGCGGCGGCGCGGCGTGGTGGTGGCCGGCGCGGTGGACCGGGTCGCCGGCCTCGGGGAAGGAGGCGGCGGGAGGCGAGGCACCTCGGCGGCGGAGGAACGGGCTGGGAGGGCCCAAAGTGGGCTCCCCGGGCCTCGGCATGGGGGCGGCTGATGGCTGCCACGTGGCGCAATGGGAGAGGACGAGGGGACGGCGGCGGATGTGTCCGGCCGGACGGACAATGTCCGTCACGGCGGAGGAGATATTTTTAGGGTTAGAGAGAGGAGATCCGAGATTTGGAATGGGGGGTATATATAGGCATAGAGGGAGCTAGGAGAGTCCAAATGAGGTGCGGTTTTCGGCCACGCGGTCTTGATCGAATGATCTATATGATGGAGAAGGTTTAGGTGGGTTTTGGGCCAAAATGGAGGGGTGTTGGGCTGCAACACACACGAGGCCTTTTTGGTCCCTCGGTTAACCATTGGAGCATCAAACGAAGTTCAAATGGTACGAAACTTGACAGGCGGCCTACCGATAGTAAACCAAGGCGCTTGGCAAGTCTCGGTCCAATCCGGAAATGTTTAATCCCCACACATGAAAGAAAGGTAGAAATGACCATCGGAGGAGAACGAAGCGCCGGAATGCAAAACGGACAACGGGGAAAATGCTCGAATGCATGAGACGAACATGTATGCAAATGCAATGCACATGATGACATAATATGAGATGCATGACAACGACAACAACACACGGAGACAAAGACCCGAACCCGAGAAAATAAAATAATTTAAAGCCGGAAACGACAAGAGTTAGAGTACAAATTGGGTAAGTTACATCCGGGGTGTTACAACACGCCACCACTACGAAAGGATCTCGTCCCGAGATCTAGGACTGAAAGAACCCCGAGTATTCAGAACGGAGGTGATCCTCGCGTTCCCAGGTAGCTTCACGGTCGGAATGGTGTGACCACTTGACTTTGAGAAATTTGATTGACTTGTTGCGAGTCTTGTGTTCAGTCTCTTCAAGAATAGCAACTGGGTGCTCACGATAAGAGAGATCTTCTTGGAGCTCAATGTCCTTGAAGTTGACGGTGCGGTCAGGAGTCTTGAAGCACTTTCGGAGCTGAGAGACATGGAACACATCATGAACATTTGCAAAGTTTGAAGGAAGCTTGAGTTGATAGGTGAGATCGCCTCTCTTGCTGACAATCTTGAAAGGTCCCACGTATCTGGGGGCAAGCTTCCCTTTGATACCAAAGCGACGAGTACCTTTCATTGGAGAGACGCGGAGGTAAACATGATCTCCGATCTCGAAAGCCAAATCACGGTGCTTACTATCATAGTAGCTCTTCTGGCGGGATTGGACTGCTTTGAGGTTATCTCGAATGACTTTGCACATTTCCTCTGCCTCTGTGATTAAGTCATTTCCCAAAAGCTGACGTTCGCCGGTTTCAGACCAGTTGAGAGGGGTAAGGCACTTCCTGCCATACGGAATTTTAAATGGGGCCTTGCCCGAACTTGCTTGAAAACTGTTGTTGTAGGAGAATTCAGCATGTGGAAGACAATCCTCCCACTTCATGCCGAAGGAGATCACACAAGCCCTGAGCATATCTTCAAGAATCTGGTTGACACGCTCGACTTGACCGCTAGTTTGAGGATGGAAAGCTGTGCTGAAGCGGATGTTGGTGCCCATGGCCTTCTAAAAAGAATCCCAAAACTTGGAGGTAAAGATGCTTTTCAGCAAGTCCACATACTCAACTATCATTTAGACTTCCACAATTGCTAACACTCACACAATACTTATGGGTATGAAGTTTTAATTGGACACAGAGAAAGATAGGGGCTTATAGTTTTGCCTCCCAACCTTTTACCTCAAGGGTAATGTCAACGATAATAGTTTATGATAACCCACATCAAATTAGATATATATATATATATATCAGGATCTTTATAACACATAGTGCTTGCCAAAGGATAAAGTGTAAAAAGGAACGGTGAAGATCACCGTGACTCTTGTATAACATATAAGACAAAAATAAAAGATAGGCCCTTCGCTGAGGGAAGCAGAGGTTGTCATGTGCTTTTATGGTTGGATGCACAAAATCTTAATGCTAAAGAACGTCACTTTATATTTCCACTTGTGATAGGGACCTTTATTATGCAGTCCGTCACTTTTATGTTTTCCATATCACAAGCTCGTTATAAAGCTAATTTTCTCGACACTAATAGATCATGCATATTTAAAGAGCAATTTTTATTGCTTGCAACAATGACAACTTATTTGAAGGATCTTATTCAATCCATAGGTAGATATGGTGGACTCTCATGGCAAAACTAGGTTTAAGGATATTTGGAAGCACATGTAGTATCTCTACTTGGTGCAAAGAATTTGGCTAGCATAAGGGGAAAAGGCTAGCTCAACATGTTGGATGATCCATGACAATATAATTTATTTTGGATATAAGAAAACATAACCCATTACGTTGTCTTCCTTGTCCAACATCAACTTTTTAGCATGTCATATTTTAATGAGTGCTCACAATCATAAAAGATGACCAAGATAGTATATTTATATGTGAAAACCTATCTTTCTTTATTACTTCCTATTAATTGCAACGATGACCAAAACTATGTTTGTTAGCTCTCAACAACTTTTATTCATCATACTCTTTATATGTGAAGTCATTACTCTCCATAAGATCAATATGATCTCTTTATTTCTTTTTATTCTTTTTTTCTTTTATTCCCTCAAGATCATAGCAAGATAACTAAGTCCTCTACTCAAGACTAATATGTATTATATACAGCTCACGGACTCGATTACATAGATAAGGATCAACACAAAACTCAAAGCTAGATCATACTAAACTTTATTCTACTAGATCAAGATATAACCAAAAGGATCGAACTAAGAAAACGGTAAAGATAGAAGTGTGATGGTTATACGATACCGGGGCACCTCCCCCAAGCTTGGCAGTTGCCAAGGGGAGTGCCCATACTCGATACTCAGTTCTCCTTTGGTGGTGAAGAAGATGGTGGTGATGATGATAAAATTGTGCCTTCAGCTTTTTTCATATTGTAGTTGATGAGAGATATTCCCTCTTTTAAATCATCGACCTCCAACTCTAGCTTCAAGATCTTGTCACATAAATCAACTTTGCTCTTCTGGCGAAAACGAGAAGGAATAGATCAGTTATTAGACCGGTTAGCCCTCTTAGGGAGACTAGACTTCTTAAACTTCACATGCATATCCCCAGGTTGAGGTAGAGGAACATCCTCCTCATCATCCGTAGTTCGACAATAAGGAGATAGGTCCCCATAGGTCTTTGGGTAAGCAATGAGTTGTGAGACATAGCTCTCTCCGTCGGAGTCTTGAGATGACATCTTGATCTAAATCTGCTGTAGAAACAACTCAAAACATAAACAGAGGATTGTGTCATGGTACGGTGGTCAAAACCTTCAGGAGATTATATAATGAATTTTTACCGACCAAAAGAAGTACCGTGCAACAAAACAGAGTCCGAAGGGCACACGAGGTGCCCACGAGGACGGGGGCGCACCCTCCACCGTCGTGGATGCCTCGTGTCCTTTCCGGACTACTTCTTATTTTTCTATTTTCTTAAGTATTCCAAAACGGAGAGAATTGTTGTTAGAACTGTTTTGGAGTCGATTTACTTACCGTACCACATACCTATTCCTTTTCGAAGTCTAAAACATTCTGGAAGGTATCCCTTATGTACTCCACCGGGGTTACGGTATAAATAACATTGGTTTCAACATTTATGGGATTACCTGAGATATAATGTTTGATTCTTTGACCGTTCACCACCTTCGGATTTGTGACTTCGAAGTTGTTGTTTTTATGGCACCGAAACGATAGACCTCCTCAATAACGTAAGGACCTTCCCATTTACAAAGGAGTTTTCCTACAAAAAATCTTAAACGGGAGTTGTATAACAAAACATAATCACCTACATCAAACTCATGCTTTTTATCCTTTTGTCATGCCATCTTTTAACTTTTTCTTTAAACAGTTTGGCATTCTCATAGGCCTGGGTTCTCCACTCATCAACTGAGCTAATGTCAAATAGTCTCTTCTCACCGGAAAGTTTGAAATCATAATTGAGCTCTTTAATGGCCCAATATGCCTTATGTTCTAGTTCTTGAGATAAGTGACATGCTTTTCCATATACCATTTTATACGGAGACATACCCATAGGATTTTTATATGCAGTTCTATAGGCCCATAATGCATCATCAAGTTTCTTGGACCAATTATTTCTAGATCTATTAACAGTCTTTTGCAAAATTAATTTAATCTCTATATTACTTAGTTCTAGTTTACCACTAGACTGTGGGTGGTATGGAGATGCAATTCTATGATTAACATCATACTTAGCAAGCAATTTACGAAAAGCACCATGAATAAAATGTGAACCACCATCAGTCATTAAGTATCTAGGGACTCCAAACCTCAGAAAAATAACTTCTTTAAGCATCTTAATAGAGGTGTTATGATCAGCACTACTAGTTGGAATAGCTTCTACCCACTTAGTACCGTAATCAACAGCAACTAAAATATGTGTATACCCATTAAAGGAAACGGTCCCATATAATCAAAGTCCAAAACATCAAATGGTTCAATGACAAGTGAATAGTTCATAGGAATTTCTTGACGTCTACTAATATTACCAATTCTTTGACATTCATCACAAGACAAGACAAACTTACGAGCATCTTTGAAAAGAGTACGCCAATAAAAACCGGATTGCAATACCTTATCTGCAGTTCTATCTCCAACGTGGTGTCTTCCATAAGCTTCGGAGTGACACTTGCGTAGGATCAGTTCCTGTTCATGCTCAGCTACACAACGTCTAATAACACCATCTACTCCTTCTTTATAAAGGTGTGGGTCATCCCAGAAGTAATGTCTTAAATCATAGAAAAACTTTTTCTTTTGCTGGTATGTGAAACTAGGTGGTGTAAATTTAGCAACAATGTAATTAGCATAATCAGCATACCATGGAGCAGTACGAGAAGCACTTATGATAGCTAATTGTTCATCAGGAAAGCTATCATCTATAGGTAGTGGGTCATCAAGAACATTCTCTAACCTAGACAAGTTCTCTACAACGGGGTTCTCAGCTCCCTTTCTATCAATAATATGCAAATCAAATTCTTGTAGCAAGAGAACCCATCTAATGAGTCTAGGTTTAGAATCTTTCTTTTCCATAAGATATTTAATAGCAGCATGATCAGTGTGAATAGTTACTTTAGAATAAACAATATAAGGTTTGAACTTATCACGAGCAAATACAATTGCTAAAAATTCTTTTTCAGTAGTAGCATAATTTCTCTGGGCACTGTCTTGAGTTTTACTAGCATATTGGATAACATTTATTCTTATCAACTCTTTGTCCTAGAATAGCACCTACAACATAATCACTAGCATCACACATAATTTCAAAGGGTAAATTCCAATCAGGTGGCTGAATAATAGGTGCAGAAATCAAGGCTTTCTTAAGTATTTCAAATGCTTCTACACAATCATCATCAAAGACAAAAGGAACATCTTTTTGTAAGAGATTAGTCAGAGGCCTAGAAATTTTTGAGAATTCTTTAATGAACCTCCTATAAAAACCAACATGACCAAGGAAACTTCTTATACCTTTAATGTCCTTAGGACACGACATCTTTTAGATAGCATCAACTTAGCTTTATCAACTTCAATAACTCATTCGGAAATTTTATGCCCCAAGACAATACCTTCATTAACCATAAAGTGGCACGTCTCCCGATTCAAGACAAGAGTAATTTCTTCACATATCTGCAAAACTCGATCAAGTTTGCTTAAGAAGTCATCAAAAGAAGTTCCATACAAGAACAAATCATCCATGAAAACCTCAACAGTCTTTTCACAGAAGTCAGAGAATATAGCAATCATACATCTTTGAAAGGTAGCAGGTGCATTACATAAACCAAAAGGCATATGTCTATAAGCAAAGGTATCGAAAGGGCAAGTAAAAATGGTCTTTTCCTGATCCTCTTTTGACACAGGTATTTGAGAGAAACTAGAATAACCGTCTACAAAGCAAAAATGTGTATGTTTGGATAATCTTTCTAGCATTCGATCAATAAAAGGTAAAGGGTAATGATCCTTTCTAGTAGCTTTATTTAATTTGCGGAAATCAATTACCATTCTATAACATGTAACAATTCTTTGTGGGATCAATTCATCTTTAACATTAGGAACAACAGTAATACCTCCCTTCTTAGGGACACAATGGAGAGGACTTACCCACTGACTATCAGCAACATGATAAATTATACCTGCCTCCAGAAGCTTTAGTATTTCATTTCTTAACACTTCTTTCATCTTAGGATTTAACCATCATTGGTGATCAACAACCAGTTTAGCATCTTTCTCCAATTTTATTTTGTGCTGGCATAGAGTGGGACTAACGCCCTTAAGATCATCAAGAGCATATCTAATAGTAGCACGGTGCTTGTTTAGAGTTTTCAATAATTTCTCTTCTTCCTTCTCTGAAAGGTTAGCACTAATAATAACAGGATATATCTTCTTTTCATCAAGATAAGCATATTTAAGAGTACCAGGTAATGGTTTAAGCTCAAACACGGGATCACCCTTGGGTGGAGGAGGATCCCCTAGAATTTCAACATGCAAATGGTGTTTCAAAATAGGTCCATGTTTAAAGCATACTTCATCTATTTCCCTTCTTTCATTCATAAACATATCATTTTCATGGTCTAGCAAATATTATTCTAAAGGATCATTAGGAGGGACGACAATAGAAGCAAGACCAATAATTTCATCTTTACTAGGAAATTCTTTATCATGGGGTTGTCTATGAAATTTAGCAAAATTAAAATCATGAGACATATCCCCTAAACCAACAGTAACAATATCCTTTTTGCAGTCTATCTTAGCGTTAACAGTATTCAAGAAGGGTCTACCAAATATAATGGGACAAAAGTCATCTTGTGGGGAACCAAGAACAAGAAAATCAGTAGGATATTTAACTTTACCACACAAGACTTCAACATCTCTAACAATCCCAACTGGTGAAATAGTATCTCTATTGGCAAGCTTAATTTTAACATCAATACCTTCTATCTCAGCAGGTGCAATATCACGCATAATTTCTTCGTATAAGGAATGAGGTATTGCACTCACACTAGCACCCATGTTACATAAGCCATGATAGCAATGATCTCCTATTTTAACAGAAACAACAGGCATGCCTACAACATGTCTATGTTTATTTTTAGTATCGGGTCTAGCAATTCTAGCACCTTCATCACAGAAGTAAATAACATGCCCATCACTATTATCGACCAAGAGATCTTTAACCATAGCAATACTCGGTTCAACTTTAATTTGCTCAGGGGGTGTAGGTGTTCTAGCATTACTCTTACGAACCATAGTTGAAACTTTAGCATGATCCTTTATTCTAATAAGGAAAGATGGTTTCTCGATATAAGCGGTAGGAACAATGGGATCAACATTATAAGTGATAGTCTTTTCTTCAACTTTAATAGGTTTAACTACTTTTACTTAAATGGGAGGATGATATTTAAACCACTTCTCCTTAGGGAGATCAACATGAGGCAAATGATTCACAGAAAGAAGCTACTATCTCAGAGTCAAGTCCATATTTAGTGCTAAATTCACGAAAATCATCAGTATCCATAAAAGATTTAACACAATCAAACTTAGGTGTTATACCTGACTCCTTGCCTTCGTCGAGTTCCCAATCTTCAGAGTTGCATTTAATTCTTTCCAATAAACCCCATCTAAATTCAATATTCTTCATCATAAAAGAACCAGTACAAGAAGTATTGAGAATGGAGCGATTATTGAGAGAAAGCCGAGCATAAAATTTTTGAATAATAATTTCTCTTGAGAGCTCATGATTGGGGCATGAATATAACATTGACTTAAGCCTCCCCCAAGCTTGAGCGATACTTTCTCCTTTGCGAGGCAAAAATTTATATATATATATGTATATATATATATATATATATATATAATTACGATAATGACGAACCAGATGCATAGGATAAAACTTCTGATGAAATTCCAATTTCAATCGGTTGTAGTTCCCTGATCCAATATCATCACATAGCCTAAACCATGTCAATGCCTTTCCCTTCAAAGATAAAGGGAATACCTTCTTCTTGATAACATCCTCGGGCACCCCTGCAACCTTAAATAATCCACAAACTTCATCCACATAGATTAGGTGCATATCAGGATGTAATGTTCCATCTCCTGTGAAAGGATTAGCTGGCAGTTTCTCTATCATACCCGAGGGAATTTCAAAGTAAACATTTTAAGTAGGTTCAGTAGGTTGAGGAGCAACTCTTTGCTCTACTGTTCGGGGTGAAGATACCCCGAACAAGCCCCTCAAAGGATTATTTTCCATAGTAACAAGTGACAGTAAATTTCAGCACACTATATAAATTTTTCCTTACCAAATTCCACCTACCAAAGGTGCTGGTGAAGATGTTGATGGAGATTGACCCCCTCCCGATGAGAGGATCAATGGTGATGACGATGGTGACGATTTCCCCCTCCTAGAGGGATGTTTCCCCGGCAGAACAGCTCTACCGGAGCCCTAGATTGGTTCTGCCAAGGTTCTGCCTCGAGACGGCGGCGCTTCGTCCCAAAAACTTTCTTATGATTTTTTACAAGGAAAAAGACACCTTATACCAGAAGATGGGCATCGGGGGGCTTCTAGGTGGCCCACGAAGCAGGGGGCGCGCCCTCCACCCTCGTGGAAGGTGGGTTGCCCCCCTCTGGTGCTTCCTTCGCCCAATATTTTTTATATATTCCAAAACTAACTTTCCTTGAGTTTCAAGACTTTTGGAGTTGTGCAGAATAAGTATCTAATATTTGCTCCTTTTCCAGCCCAGAATTCCAGCTACTGGCATTCTCCCTCTTCATGTAAACCTTGTAAGATAAGAGAGAAAAGGCATAAGTATTGTGACATAATGTGTAATAACAGCCCATAATGCAATAAATATCAATATAAAAGCATGATGCAAAATGGACGTATGAGAACACCGGGGGTATCATATGGTTGCCAGGGAAACACATCGACATTTGCCCGCAGGAAGGCAATGAGTGTGCTTTCCTATTTGTCATCGAGGGTGGCGCTGATAGTGAAAGTACCGTCAATGCCAGCCAGCCCTGTCGGGACCTTCTTCACTTGGGTTGCAGTGACCTTGGATCTTTTGTTGTTGGAACTCTACGGCAAGTCATCAATAAGCGCAGCGTACTCCGAAGAGGTACGCTTCCCGGACTCCTTGGCAGTGTCCTTGCTATCCTTCTTGTTTCCTTTGTCCTCCTTGGCGGGAACTGCTGCTATCGCTGCCTTTGTCGTAACTGTGTCCCGGTACATCTTGTCCATGCAAATGATTGCGTCCTTCTCATCTGATATGATGGAAATGACTCCTATCGGCCCAGGCATCTTCAAGCTGTTGTAGGCGCAATGGGATGTTGCCATGAATTTAGCCAGGGCTGGGCATCCAAGGATCCCATTGTACGACAAAGGGAGGTCGACCACATCAAACACAATCTTCTCAGTCCGATAGTTCAGCTCTTCCCCAAACGTCACCGGCAGCGTGATCTTTCCCTTAGGATGACTCTTGCCGGGATTAACTCCTTGAAATGTGTCAGTGGCCTTCAATTCTTCCTCTGCTATCTGAAGTTTGCTGATGACTGCCAGGGAAATCAGATTCAACCCGGCCACGCCATCCACCAACATTTTTGTGACCTTGAGGTTGTGAATTGTTGGAGAGACCAGCAACAGCAAGCATCCTACCATTGTGGTACGGTCAGGATGATCCTCTTCATCAAAGATGATGGGCGTGCGTGACCATTTGAGTGGTTTCCGGGCTTCTCGTGCTGGTTCCACGGCATTGACCTCACGTTCCCACCATTTGAGTTGGCGGTGAGAGGTGTGCAGAGATGCACCCCCGTCAATGCAGACGCGTGTTGGGCCTCCAAGCGCAGAATTTTGTAGGACAGTAGCAATTTTCCCTCAAGTGGATGACCTAAAGTTTATCAATCCATGAGAGGTGTAGGATGAAGATGGTCTCTCTCAAACGACCCTGCAACCAAATACAAGCATTCTCTTGTGTCCCCAACACACCACATACAATGGAAAATTGTATAGGTGCACTAGTTTGGCGAAGAGATGGTTTTTTTAGAGAAGGACAATAGGAAAGGCTCCTATTGTGTTTTCATATATATATGGACAGGGTGTTACAAATGCTTTACATTTTACATGTGGGTGTCAACCCTGCCCAGATAGATTGGGTCAGGGAGATAGGGGGAGTTACCACTACTGCAACTCAGAAATAAAAGAGGAAATGAAAGTAGGGTGACCTCCCCTAGTCCTATGTTGGAGGAGGTCAAAATCGTCCTTGAATCTTTTCAGCCACCCACTGATGGTTGGTGCAATCCTCCTAAAGTGTTTATTGTTTCTTTCCTTCCAAAGACTCCAAGCAGCCACCAAAAAGATTTCAGAAAAGAGTGGGCGTCCCCAAGAGTTTTTAGCCTGTTGAAGCAGTTGGAGGCGGCAGGTGAAGGGTGGCCAGCTAATCCCAAGGGTGGCGAAGAGATGGTGATAAAAGTGTAATGTTGATGGTAGAAATATATTTTTATAATCTGAATAAATAAAAAACAGCAAGGTAGAAAATAGTAAACAACCACAAAATCGGTATTGCAATGCTTAAAAACAAGGCATAGGTCCGTACTTTCGCTAGTGCAATCTCTCAACAGTGCTAACATAGTTGGATCATATGATTATCCCTCAAAGTGTAACGAAGAATCACTCCCGAGTTCCTATTGGCGGAGAACAAAAGATAGGAATTGTTTGTAGGGTACTAAACCACCTCAGAGCTATTCTTTCTGTTCGATCTATTCAAGAGTTCGTACTAAAATAACGCAAATCTATTTTTTCTGTTCGATCTATCCTAGAGTTCGTACTAGAATAACACCACAGCATATTCATATTCATAATACTCAATCCACACAAAGAACTACAAGAGTGCCCCAAGATTTTTATCGGGGAAACAAGGACAAGAATGTGCATCAACACCTATGCATAGATTACCCCAATGTCACTGTGGGAATCCGCAAGTTAAGTGGCAAAACATATATCAAGTGAATCAATATGATACCCAATTATCACCACGAGTATTCAATTGCAAGACATATATCAAGTGTTCTCAAATCCATAAAAGTATTCAATCTGGTAACAATGAGATCTCAAAGGGAAAAACTCAATTCATCACAACAAGATAGAGAGGGAAAAACACCATATGATCCGACTATATTAACAAAGCCCGCGATACATCAAGATCATAACATCTCAAGAACACGAGCGAGAGAGAGATTAAACACATAGCTACTGGTACAAACCCTCAGCCTCAAGGGTGGACTACTCCCTCCTCATCGTGGTGGTCGCCGGGATGATGAAGATGATTCCCCCCTCCGGCAAGGTGCCGGAACGGGTCTAGATTGGTTTTTGGTGGAGGCGGAGCCCTGCGGCGGCAGAACTTCTGATCTAGGTTAACCCCGAAGGGTTTCGGAATATTTGGGAATTTATAGTGCAAAGAGGGGGTGCAGGAGACCACCGAGGTGGGCAGAACCCACCTGGGCGCCAGGGGGCCCTGGCGCGCCCTGGTGGGTTGTGCCCCCCTCGGGGCACCCCCAAGGTGCAGCTTTGTCCCATTGGGTTCCTTCTGGTCCAAAAAAATCTCTGTAAAGTTTCAGGGTGTTTGGACTCCATTTGATATTGATTTTCTGCGATGTAAAAAACAAGCAAAAAACAACAATTGGCACTGGGCACTGGGTCAATAGATTAGTCCCAAAAATGATATAAAGTTGCTAGAAAATGATTGTAAAACATCCAAGAATGATAAAATAATAGTATGAATACTTCATAAATTATAGATACGTTGGAGACGTATCAGCATCCCCAAGCTTAATTCCTACTCGTCCTCGAGTAGGTAAATGATAAAAGAAATAATTTATGAAGTGTGAATGCTAGCAAAGTGCATAAGTTTGATCAATGATAATTTCAATCACTTTTCCTAGCATCATAAAAACAATTCTTTCTTATGAAACTTCTCATGTTATAGTGGCAACCAATTCACATGTTAAGGTGCAAACAATGAATTCTCTTGAAACCCAACAACCTATGTTCTTAGTCACCAAGCAATTGCAATTCAACTTATTCAACAGAGTTTAAGTAAGATCTCCACATACTCAACCATCATATAGTCTTCTATGATTGTTAACACTCACCTTGTACACATGAGCAAAACATTTCAACCGGACACATAGAAACATAGGGACTTATTGTTTTGCCTCCCAATGTATTCACCTCAAGGGTGATGTCAACAATAATAACTCATGCCACCCATATTCAACTAGACATATGTGCCTTGATCTTTCCTCACCACATCATGCTTGCCAAAAGAGAAAAATAAAAAGGAACAAAGAGAAGAACTTTTACTCTTTGCATAAAAGTAAATACATAAAAGTAAAAGATAGGCCCTTCGCAGAGGGAAGTAGGGATGTGTAGAGGTGCTAGAGCTAAAATTGAAAATTGAGAGATAAAAAATATTTTGAGAGGTGTATCCATCCCACCAACGAAAACGACTTAGAGTTCCCAACACTTTCCATGTTAGATATATCATAGGCGGTTCCAAAACAGAAAATAAAGTTTATTCCTTTTTCCAACATACTTTCACTTTCCATGGCTAACCGTATCCACGGGTGCCCTTCATACCAACACTTTTCAAGGAATTTATTATTTGACAACATAAAGTAAATTCATTTTTGCATTTCGGGACTAGGCATCCCTAATACCTTTGCCTTACTCTCGTGCAATGACAAGTGAATAAACACTCATCGTGAGAATAACACATCTAGCATGGAAAATATTGGCCACCCCTCACCGCTTCGTGACGAAACAAACACACAAAAGAGAAGTTTATTTTGAAAATTAGAGATGGAACATGCAAATTTGCTTAGAACGGCAAAAGAATACCACATATAGGTAGATATAGTGGACTCATGAAGATAAGATTTGGGTTTAAGGGTTTTTGGATGCACAAGTAGTATCTCTACTTGGCGCGGAATTTTTGGCTAGCAAAGATGGGGGGCAAGCACCACATGTTGAAGGATCTATGACAATATAACTTCTATGTGAATATGAACAAACATAAACCATTATGATGTCTTCCTTGTCCAACGTCAACAATGTTTGCATATAATATTTTGATGGGGGCTCACAATCACAAAATATTTCCATGATAGTGTATTTATATGTGAAAGTTCTCTTCCTTATACTAATTATTCGTGAATTACTTGTATGACCAATATTGTGATTGTCAAGCCTCAAAATATTTGACTTTCTAAACCCAATGTGAAGCTACCACTAGGCACGATATAATTTCAACTTCATGACATTCAATTTATTCAACAATTTACTCATAGGATATAAGTGAAGCACAAGAGTAAATGACAAAGAAAAGAGCTTCGTTGACGGGATGTGAATGCCGCTTACTTAGCCTCCCCAGCAATTATTTGAGGACTATATTTTATTTAAAAAAATTCATATCTAAGTATTTTATTAAAACAGCAAGCAAAATAAAATAAAATGACATTCTAAGGATAGCACACATCATGTGAAGAAGCAAAAACTTAGGCTCAACCGACACTGACCGATAATTGTTGAAGAAAAAAGGTGGGATGCCTACCAGGGCATCCCCAAGCTTGGATGCATGAGACTTCTTGAAATATTATATTGGGATGCCTTAGGCATCCCCAAGCTTGAGCTTTTGTGTCTCCTTAATCCCTCTCATATCACGGTTTTCCTAAATCTCAAAAGCTTCATCACACAAAACTCAACAAGAACTCGTGAGATAGTATAAACCAATGCAAAAACCTTATCATTCTCTACTGTAGCAAATCACTAAAATTATTATTCAACATTGCATACTAAATGCCTCTGCATATTTAATACTCCTATCCTCAAATAGAATCATTAAACAAGCAAACATATGCAAACAATGCAAACATAACAACAATCTCCCAAAACAGTACAGTCTGTAAAGAATGCAAGAGTATCAATACTTATTCAACTCCAAACATTATGAAAATTTACCACACTGTAGGAAATTTATCATAGCTCATTTTGAAAAAACTTTCAACATTTTATCACATTTTAACTTTTCTAGAAATTTTTGCAACAGCGGTAAACTTTCTGTTTTCAAACAGCAACATGTATACTTGCAAAATAAGCATTGCAAAGGCTATCAGTGCCACTTTTATTGAAATAAAAGATGCAAAACATTATTCTAAATCACATCAAGAAAATCCTAACAAAAAAATTGACTCTCTAAGCAAAACAAATATCATGTGATGAATGAAAACATAGCTCCAAGTGAGGTTACCGATAATGTTGGAGACGAATGAGGGGATGCCTTCCGGGGCATCCCCAAGCTTAGTTGCTTGGACCTTCCTTGAATATTTCCTTGGGGGTGCCTTGGGAATCCCCAAAGCTTAGGTTCTTGTCACTCATTCTCCTCATATTGATATCTCACTCAAAACTTGAAAACTTCAATCACACAAAACTTAACGGAACTTTGTGAGATAGGTTAGTATGATAAATAGCAAACCATTCCACTTTTGGTACTGCCAAAGACAAGATTCATAATTGTTATCACACAATTCCTACTGTAGCATATAATTTATATTGAGAAATATAATCCATAGAAACTAGAAAACAAGCAAACTATGCATTGAAAATAGAATCTGTCAAAAACAGAACAGTCTGCAGTAATCTGTATTCAAACCATACTTATGCTACTCCAAAAATTCTGAAAAATTAGTACAGCCTGATAAATTTGTATATTAATCTTCTTCAAAAATAATCAACTCAAATTCACTCTTCTGTTAAAAACTAGAATTATTTTCGTGAGCGCAAAAGTTTCTGTTTTTCAGCAAGATCAAAGCAACTATCACCCAACAAGATCCTAAAGGCTTTATTTGACACTTTATTGAAACAAAAGCAATAAAGCATGATTACTCTAGTAGCCTAATAATGTGAACATACAAAAAAAGTAGGTAAAAGTGTTGGTTTGTCTCCCAACAAGTGCTTTTCTTTTGTGCCTTTTAAGCTAGGCATGATGATTTCAATGATGCTCCCATAAAAGATAAGAATTGAAACATAACGGGAGCATCATGAAGCATATGCCTAGCACATCTAAGTCTAAACCACTTCCTATGCATAGGGATTTTGTGAGCAAATAATTTATGGGAGCAAGAATCAACTAGCATAGGAAGGCAAAACAAGTGCAACTTCAAAACTTTCAACATAAAGAGAGGAAACTTGATATTATTGCAATTCCTACAAGCATTTGTTCCTCCCTCATAATAATTTTCAGTGGCATCATGAATGAATTCAACAATATAACCATCACATAAAGCATTCTTTTCATGATACATATGCATAGAAATTTTCTCACTCTCCACATACGATAATTTATTTTCATGAATAGTGATGGGAGCAAACTCAACAAAATAACTATCATGGGATTGAAAATTAAAATCATGATGACAAGTTTCATGGTTATCATTATTCAATATAGCATACATGTTATCACCATAATCATCATAGATAGCAACTTTGTTGTCATAATCAATTGAAACCTCTTCCAAAATAGTGGACTCGTCATAAATAAAGTCATGATATCTCTGAATCCACTTTCATCAATATAATCATCATTAATAGGAGGTGTGCAATCATCATAATAATTTTTCTCATTAAAACTTGGGGGACTAAAAATATCATATTCATGAAATATAGCATCCCCAAGCTTATGGCTTTGCTTATCATTAGCATCACGGATATTTAAAGAGTTCATACCAACAACATTGCAATCATGCTCATCATTCAAATCTTTTGTGCCAAGAATTTTATTGACTTCTTCTTCTAACAATTGAGCACAATTTGCCGAACCATCATTTTCAAGAAAGATATTATAAAGATGATCAATAATATGATGCAACCTAAATTCCATTTTTTGTACTTTTCTTTTATTAACCAAACTAGTGAGAAAATAAAAGATTCAATTGCAAGATCTAAAGATATACCTTCAAGCACTCACCTCCCCGGCAATGGCGCCAGAAAAGAGCTTGATGTCTACTACGCAACTTTATTCTTGTAGACATGTGTTGGGCACCAAGCGTAGAGTTTTGTAGGACAGTAGCAATTTTCCCTCAAGTGGATGACCTAAGGTTTATCAATCCGTGAGAGGTGTAGGATGAAGATGGTCTATCTCAAATGACCCTGCAACCAAATACAAGCAATCTCTTGTGCCCCCAACACGCCCAATACAATGGCAAATTGTATAGGTGCACTGGATTGGCAAAGAGATGGTGATAAAAGTGTAATATTGATGGTAGAAATATGTTTTTATAATCTGAATAAATAAAAATAGCAAGGTAGAAAATAGTAAATGGGCACAAAAACGGTATTGCAATGCTTAAAAACAAGGCCTAGGGTCCGTACTTTCGCTAGTGCAATCTCACAACAGTGCTAAGATAGTTGGATCATATGATTATCCCTCAAAGTGTAATGAAGAATAACTCCCGAGTTCCTATTAGCGGAGAACAAAAGATAGGAATTGTTTGTAGGGTACTAAACCATCTCAAAGCTATTCTTTCCATTCGATCTACTCAAGAGTTCGTACCAAAATAACACAAAGCTATTTTTTCCGTTCGATCAATCCTAGAGTTTGTACTAGAATAACACCAAAGGATATTCATATTCATAATACTCAATCCACACAAAGAACTACAAAGTGCCCCAAGATTTCTACCGGATAAATAAGGAAAAGAACGTGCATCAACCCCTATGCATAGATTACCCTAGTGTCACCGCGGGAATCCGCAAGTTGAGTGCCAAAACATATATCAAGTGAATCAATACGATACCCCATTGTCACCACGAGTATTCAATTGCAAGACATATATCAAGTGTTCCCAAATCCACAAAAGTACTCAATCCAATAACAACAAGATCTCAAAGGGAAACTCAATTCATCACAACAAGATAGAGAGGGGAAAACACCATATGATCCGACTATATTTACAAAGCCTGTGATACATCAAGATCGTAACATCTCAAGAACACGAGAGAGAGAGAGAGATTAAACACATAGCTACTGGTACAAACCCTCAGCCTCGAGGGTGGACTACTCCCTCCTCATCGTGGTGGTCGCCAGGATGATGAAGATGACCACCAGAGATGATTCCCCCCTCCGGCAGGGTGCCGGAACGGGTCTAGATTGGTTTTTGGTGGCTACGGAGCCCTGCGGCGGTGGAACTTCTTATCTAGGTTAACCCCAAAGGGTTTCGGAATATTTGGGACTTTATAGTGCAAAGAGGGGGTGTAGGAGACCACTGAGGTGGGCACAACCCACCTAGGCACGCCAGGGGGGGCTGGCGCGCCCTGGTGGGTTGTGCCCCCGCGAGGCACCCCTAAGGTGCAGCTCTGGCCCATTGGGTTCCTTCTGGTCCAAAAAAATTCTTCGTAAAGTTTCGCGGTGTTTGGACTCCGTTTGATATTGATTTTCCGTGATGTAAAAAACAAGCAAAAAACGGCAACTGGCACTGGGCACTGGGTCAATAGGTCAGTCCCAAAAAATGATATAAAGTTGCTATAAAATGATTGTAAAACACCCAAGAATGATAAAATAACATCATGAATACTTCATAAATTATAGATACGTTGCAGACGTATCAAGCGGTCAAAATTATCCTTGGAGGAATAAGGAAATGTTTCTCGGTTATGGAGGTGATAAAGAGTTCGGCATAAAGGGTTACATCGATGCAAGCTTTAACACCTATCCAGATGACTCTGAGTAGCAAACCAGATAGTATAGTGGAGCAACCATTTGGAATCGCTCCAAGTGGAGCATGGTAGCAGCATCTACAATATGACATAGAGATTTGTGAAGTACACGCGGATCTGAATGTTGCAGACCCATTGACTAAAACCTCTCTCACAAGCATAACATGATCAAACCCCAGAACTCATTGAGTGCTAAACACATGCTGATGTGAACTAGATTATTAACTCTAGTAAACTCTTTGGATGTTAGTCACATGGCGATGTGAACTATGAGTGTTAATCACATGGCAATGTGAACTAGATTATTGACTCTACTACAAGTGGGAGACTGTTGGAAATATGCCCTAGAGGCAATAATAAATTAGTTATTACCATATTTCCCTATTCATGATAATCTTTTATTATCCATGCTAAAATTGTATTGATCGGAAACTCAAATACATGTGTTGATACATAGACAACAACGTGTCCCTAGTGAGCCCCTACTAGACTAGCTCGTTGATCAAATATGGCTATGGTTTCCTAGCCATGGACATGAGTTGTCATTTGATAACGGGATTGCATCATTAGGAGAATGATGTGATTGACAAGACCCAGACTATAAACATAGCATGTGATCGTGTCAAGTTTATTGCTATCGTTTTCTACATGTCAAGTATACGTTCCTATGACCATGAGATCATGCAACTCACTGACACCGAAGCAGTACCTTGTGTGTACCAAACATTGCGACATAACTGGGAGACTATAAAGGTGCTCTACAGGTATCGCCGAGGGTGTCTGTTGAGTTGGCATGGATCAAGACTGGGATTTGTCTCTCCATATGAGAGAGAGGTATCTCAGCGCCCACTCAGTAATACAACATCACAACAAGCTTTCAAGAAATGTGACCAATGAGTTAGTCATGTGGTCTTGTATTACGGAACCTTGCCGGTAACGACATTGAACTAGGTATGGAGATACCGATGACCGAATCTCGGGCAAGTAACATACTGATAGACAAAGGGAACTACATACGGGATTAGCTGAATCCTTGACATCGAGGTTCGACCGATAAGATCTTCATTGAATATGTAGGAACCAATATGGGCATCCAGGTCCCGTTATTGGTTATTGACCGTAGAGGTGTCTCGGTCATGTCTACATGATTCTTGAACCCATAGGGTCGCACGCTTAATGCTCGGTAGTGCTAGGGTAGTATTGAGATATTAATAGTGGAAAGTACGAAGGTTGTTTGGAGTCCCGGGTGGGATCCGAGACATCACGAGGAGCTCC
Organism: Triticum aestivum; assembly: GCF_018294505.1. Lineage (NCBI taxonomy): Eukaryota > Viridiplantae > Streptophyta > Magnoliopsida > Poales > Poaceae > Triticum > Triticum aestivum. The sequence goes on from NC_057809.1 coordinate 324,933,279, forward strand.
GAAATTGTCCGGAGGTAATGATTTATATATGGGAAGTCATATTTTGGGCTCCAGAAAAAGTCCAGTTTTTTCAGTATTGTACCGGGCAGGTTCTAGGAGGTTTCGAGGGTTCCACCGTGTGGCCCAATGACCTAGGAAGGGCCCACATGGATTGAGGGGTGGGGATATAACCCACTTAGGCTGTCCGTCCCATTCCCCAAGGCACATGTTGTTTAAATCTAGAGATAAGGTCTTATCTCTAAATTTAAAGGGTTGAATCTAGAGATAAGATGTTATCTCCAAGTTTAAAGGAATTTCAACCTTGTGGCCGGCCCTAGATGGGTTTTGGACGCCCTCCCCTGCCCCCTAGCCTATATATAGATGGGGGAGGCGCATGGGGGCAGCCAACCCTTCACCCTTGCCCATTGCATCTCCCAACTCCTCTCACGTTCCACCGGTACGCGCTTGGCGAAGCCCTGCCGGAGTTCCGTTGCTGCCACCACCACCACGCTGTCATGTTGGTTCAGATCTCATCTACCACCTCACTCTCTCTCGCTTGTTGGATCAAGAAGGACAGGACACCGCTGAGACACACGTGTGCTAAACTCGGAGGTGCCATTAGTTCGGCACTTGATCGAGAGTTTGTAGACGGATCATGATTGGATCGCGAAGACGTTTGACTACATCAGCCACATTTCTTAAAGATTTCTGCTTAGCGATCTACAAGGGTATGTAGATGCAATCTCTCCTCTCTTAGTTGTTCATCTCCTAGATCAATCATGTTGAGCATAGGAAATTTTTTGTTTCCCATGCAACGTTCCCCAACATCTACTTCTTGAGCTTGTGTTGGTTTTTCCCTTGAAGAGGAAAGGGTGATGCGGCACAGTAGAGATAAGTATTTCCCTTAGTTAAGAACCAAGGTATCAATCCAGTAGGAGAAATGTGCAAGTCCCCAATAGATGCACCTACACAAACAATCAAACACTTGCACCCAACGCGATAAAAGGGATTGTCAATCCCTTCATGGTCACTTGCAAAGGTGATATCTGATAGAGATAGATAAGACAAAACAAAAGATAGAATATATATTTTGATTTTTTTGTGGTTTATAGATCTCAAAATAAAAGATTGCAAAATAGTAGATCGGAAACAAATATGTTGGAAAATAGACCCGGGGGTCATAGGTTTCACTAGAGGCTTCTCTCATGAAGGTAAATAATATGGTGGGTGAAAAAATTATTGTCGAGCAATTGATAAAAAAGCACAAAGTTATGACGATATCCAAGGCAATGATTATGCATATAGGCATCACGTCCGTGTCAAGTAGACCGACTCCTACCTACATCTACTACTATTACTCCACACATCAACCGCTATCCAACATACATCTAGAGTATTAAGTTCTTAAAGAACGGAGTAACGCCTTAAGTAAGATGACATGATGTAGAGGAATAAACTCAAGAAATATGATGAAAACCCCATCTCTTTTATGTTTGGGAGCTTTCAACAAAGGAGGAGTGCTTAAATAATTTTTGATCATGTCAAATGCTTCTTGCTGTTTTGCCCCCCAAGTAAAATTAGTTTCATTCTTTAACCGAAGGATGGGAGTGAATGCGTCAACCTTCCCTGACAAGTTGGCTATGAATCTCCTCAAATAATTGACTTTGCCAAGGAATTTTTGCATATCTCTCTTGCATGTTGGGGCCTCTACCTTTTGTATAGGTTATATCTTTTTGGGATCAATTTCTATGCCATCTTGATGAATAATGAAACGCCAAAAATTTCTAGCCGATACACCAAAAGCACACTTCAAAGGATTCATCTTCAATCCATATTCATTCTCTCAAAATCTAAGCACAAATCGGCTAGATGGGATTCAAAAGCATCCAATTTGACAAAATATTTATCAATATAAAGCTCAAGTATAACACCAAGTAAATCATGAAAAATTAAATTCATAGCCCTTTGATACATGGCACCGACATTTTTTAATCCAAAGGTCATCAATATCCACTCAAATAAACCATGGAAACCAGGACATCGAAAAGCCGTTTTGCACATGTCCTCTTTGGCCATAAAAATCTGGTTATACCCCGCATTACCATCAAGAAATCTAATGACCTTATGTCCAGAAGCATCATTAATAAGCATATCGGCTATTGGCATAGGATACTCATCTTTAGGTGTAGCTCTATTCAAATCTCTGAAATCAATGCACACGCTCAACTTGCCGAAGCCTTTCTTCTCTACTGGTACAATGTTAGAAATCCACTCGGCATACCTATAAGGTCTAATAAAATTAGCTTTAAGAAAACGACCGATCTCTTCCTTGATCCGGTCATACATTTTTGGATTAAACTTTCTCGCCGATTGCTTGTATGGTCTAAAACCGACCTTTATAGGTAACCGATGCTCCACTAGCTCTCGGCTTAAACCTGGCATCTCATGATATTCCCATGCAAAGCAACAAACATATTCTTTCAATAGCTCGATCAACTTAGCCTTATGATCGGCTCTTAAATTTTCGTTTACAAATGTTGGCCTAGGAATTGAACCATCTCCTATATCCATCTCTTCTAATGGATCAGTCGATGTAAGACCTTGGCCTAATTTATCCATATCATCTAACTCTTCTATGGACTCATACATATCGTTCTCATTGGACCGATATTCTACAAGACACTTTTGTAACCACTCTGAGTTAGGATCCATTTAAATACATCATACCTTGGAGCCGATTATCACCAACCGGGTTTAAAGAAACGGGCACGAAACCACTTTTTGTGGCGCTAAGAAAATCATGTTCTGATAAGTCGCGCCCCGTCAAGCAAGTAGCATTGGGATATTGCCAATCCACCGATGCATCGTCCAAAGCAACACAAGACGAATTATCCGCACGAATGACTTCTACTTCATCATCAACCCATTGAATTAAAAACGGGTGCATAGTAGATAGCACACATTGGTTTGCATGAACCCAATCGTGACCTAATATCACATTGTACATACCTTGCACCTCGGCGACAAAGAATGCGATAGCCAAAGTTTTGCTTCCCACTGTAAGCTCCACATACATTACACCTTTGGCTTCAGTTTTCTCTTTGCCTTCAAATCCATTAAGCACCATGTTGGTCTTTATTGACTCTTCATCACGCAGCCCCAATTTTTTGAAGACCGAATATGGCATAAGATTCACCAGAGCACCACCATCGACAAGCATTCTATCCACCGGTGATCCATTAATATGACCTTAAAGGAACAATGGCTTCAAGTGCGTCGCCGGTTCTTTTGGCTTCTCGAATATAGCATTTTTAGGACCAAAATCTAGCTGAGCTACTTCCCCTTCTTCATCTATAGCACGTAATTCAGCGGGTAAGTAATACACCATATTAATATCCATACCTTCATGAACCGATGTAGACTCATAATCAAGCATTTAATATCCTTCCGCAAGCATGTCCACTGACTCCTAAATATCTTCAAGGGAAGAGGAAGTAGTAGGCAAAGTGGATGATAACCCACAAGTATAGGGGATCGCAACAGTTTTCGAGGGTAGAGTATTCAACCCAAATTTATTGATTCGACACAAGGCGAGCCAAAGAATATTCTCAAGTATTAGCAGCTGAGTTGTCAATTCAACCACCCCTGGATAACGTAATATCTGCAGCAAAGTATTTAGTAGCAAAGTAATATGATAGTAGTGGTAACGGTGGCAAAAGTAACGGTAGCAGTTTTGGTTTTATAGTGATTGTAACAGTAGCAACGGAAAATTAAATAAGCGAAGAACAATATAAGAAAAGCTTGTAGGCAATGGATCGGTGATGGGGAATTATGTTGAATGCAATTATTCATGCAACAGTTATAACATAGGGTGACACAGAACTAGCTCCAATTCATCAATGTAATGTAGTCATGTATTCCGAATATAGTCATACGTTCTTATGGAAAAGAACTTGCATGACATCTTTTGTCCTACCCTCCCGTGGCAGCGGGGTCCTATTGGAAACTAAGGGATATTAAGGCCTCCTTTTAATAGAGTACCAGACCAAAGCATTAACACATAGTGAATACATGAACTCCTCATACTCTGGTCATCACCGGGAGTGGTCCTGTTTATTGTCACTTCGGGGTTGCCGGATCACAACACATAGTAGGTGACTATAGACATGCAAGATAGGATCAATGTCGGTGTCAAAACCGGCGGATCTCGGGTAGGGGGTCCCGAACTGTGCGTCTAGGCCAGATGGTAACAGGAGACAGGGGACACTTTGTTTTACCCAGGTTCGGGCCCTCTCGATGGAGGTAAAACCCTACTCCTGCTTGATTAATATTGATGATATGGGTAGTACAAGAGTAGATCTACCGCGAGATCAAGGAGGCTAAACCCTAGAAGCTAGCCTATGGTATGATTGTTGTGTATGGAGTTGATTCTCCCCTACGGACTTCAACCCTCCGGTTTATATAGACACCGGATAGGGTTAGGGTTACACAGAGTTGGTTACAACGGTAGGAGATCTTTGAATATCGCATCGCCAAGCTTGCCTTCCACGCCAAGGAAAGTCCCATCCGGACACGGGACGAAGTCTTCAATCTTGCATCTTCATAGTCCTAGAGTCCGGCTGAAGGTATTGTCCGGCTACCCGAACACCCCCTAATCCAGGACTCCCTCAATCAAGAACTCACATATATTCATGAAAACATAAAAGGTTCAGATCTGAAATCATGGCACTCGGGCCCTAGTGACAAGCATTAAGCATAGCAAAGTCATAGCAACATCAATCTCAGAACATAATGGACACTAGGGATCAAACCCTAACAAAACTAACTGGATTACATGATAAATCTCATCCAACCCATCACCGTCCAGCAAGCCTACGATGTAATTACTCACGCATGAAGGTGAGCATCATGAAATTGGTGATGAAGGAAGGTTGATGATGATGATGGAGACGGGTTCCCCTGTCCGGAGCCCCGAACGGACTCCAAATCAGCCCTCCCGAGAGAGTTTAGGGCTTGGTGGCGGCTCCGTATCGTAAAATGCGATGAATCCTTCTCTCTGATTTTTTTCTCACCAGACACGAATATATGGAGTTGGAGTTGAGGTCGGTGGAGCGTTAGGGGGCCCACGAGGTAGGGGGCGTGCCCAGGGGGGTGGGCGCGCCCCCCACCCTCGTGGACAGGGTGTGGGCCCCCTGAAGTGGATTCTTCATCCAGTATTTTTTATATATTCTAAAAATAATCTCCGTTGATTTTCAGGTTATTCTGAGAACTTTTATTTGTGCACAAAAGTAACACCATGGCAATTCTGCTAAAAACAGCGTCAGTTCGGGTTAGTTCCATTCAAATAATACAAGTTAGAGTCCAAAACAAGTGCAAAAGTGTTTGGAAAAGTAGATACGTTTGGAAAAGTAGATACGACGGAGACATATCACCCCCCCCCCCCGAGCTTAAACATTTGCTTGTCCTGAAGCAATTCAGTTGATAAACTGAAAGTGATAAAGAAAAACTTTTACAAACTCTGTTTGCTCTTGTTGTAAGTATGTAAAGCCAGCATTCAAGTTTTCAGCAAAGATTATGAACTAACCATATTCACAATAACATTGAGGTCTCATGTTTACTCATATCAATGGCATAATGAACTAGCGAGCAATAATAATAAATCTCGGATGACAACACTTTCTCAAAACAATCATAATATGATATAACAAGATGGTATCTCGCTAGCCCTTTCTGAGACCACAAAACATAAATGTAGAGCACCTTTAAGGATCAAGGACTGACTAGATATTGTAATTCATGGTAAAAGAGATCCAGTCGCAGTCATACTCAATGTAAACTAACAGTAATGGATGCAAATGACAGAAGTGCTCTCCAATTGGTGCTTTTTAATAAGAGGATGATGACTCAACATAAAAGTAAATAGATAGGCCCTTCGAAGAGGGAAGCAAGGATTTGTAGAGGTGCCAGAGCTCGGTTTTGAAATAGATATGAATAATATTTTGAGCGGTATACTTTCATTGTCAACATAACAACCGAGAGATCTCGATATCTTCCATGATACACACATTATAGGCGGTTCCCAAGTAGAATGGTAAAGTTTAAACTCCACCACCACCAACAAGCATCAATCCATGGCTTGCCCGAAACAACAGGTGCCTCCAACTAACAACAATCCTGGGGGAGTTTTGTTTGCAATTATTTTGATTTGATTTGCTTAAAGCATGGGACTGGGCATCCCGGTGACCAGCCATTTTCTCGTGAGTGAGGAGCGGAGTCCACACCTCTTGAGAATAACCCGCCTAGCATGGAGGATACAGACATCCCTAGTTGATACATGAGCTATTCAAGCATACAAAACAGAATGTTTATTTGAAGGTTTAGAGTTTGGCACATGCAAATTACTTGGAACGGCAGGTAGATACCGTATATAGGTAGGTATGGTGGACTCATATGGAACAACTTTGGGGTTTATGGAGTTGGATGCACAACCAGTATTCCCGCTTAGTACAAGTGAAGGCTAGAAAAAGACTGGGAAGTGACCAGCTAGAGAGCGACAACAGTCATGAACATGCATTAAAATTAATCAACACCGAATGCAAGCATGACTAGGATATAATTCACCATGAACATAAATATTGTAGAGGCTATGTTGATTTTGTTTTAACTACATGCGTGAACATGTGCCAAGTCAAGCCACTCGAATCGTTCAAAGGATGATACCACCCTATCATACCACATCACAACCATTTTAATATCATGCTGGCACGCAAGGTAAACCGTTATAAACTCCTAGCTAATTAAGCATGGCATAAGCAACTACAATCTCTAATTGTCATTGCAAATATGTTTCTTTCATAATAGGTTGAATCAGGAACGATGAACTAATCATATTTACACAAACAAGAGAGGTCGAGTTCATACCAGCTTTTCTCATTTCAATCAGTTCATCATATAATCATCATTATTGCCTTCCACTTGCACGACCGAACGATGTGGATAATAATAATAATGCATGTGCATTGGACTAAGCTGGAATCTGCAAGCATTCAATTCAAGAGAGAAGACAAGGAAATATGGGCTCTTTGTTAGATCAACAACAATGCATATGAGAGCCACTCAACATTTTCATTATGGTCTTTTCCTCTCGACCCCCAAAGAAAAGAAACAAAACTATTTACACGGGAAAGCTCCCAACAAGCAAAAGAAGAACGAGAAATCTTTTTGGTTTTTATTTTTAATTACTACTACTACAGGCATGGAAAGTAAACTAACTAAAAGCTACAACTAATTTTTTTTGTTTTTTCTTAAGGTTTATTAAGGCACACAAGAAGAAAGCTAAAAAGGAAATAAACTATCATGGATGATGCAATGAAAAAGTATGAGCACCGACAACTAGCATGAGTGTGTGAACATGGATGTAATGTCGGTGAGAAATACATACTCCCCCAAGCTTAGGCTTTTAGCCTAAGTTGGTCTATGCCCATGGATGGCCTGGTGGATATCCGAAGTTGAAGCTGGGGTCGTACTGATATGCATCAGCTATTGCCTGACGAGCTGCAGCTTGGAGGCGAGTTGCCTCCATCCTCCTCTCGTACTCGGTCGCCTCCTCCCTGGTTATAACATATCTCCCTTTTGCCTGAAAGTCAAAGAAAGCAGGAGCAGGGAGAGCGACGTGATAGGTGCATCGTTTGTCAAAGATTAGTTGGTACTAGAGGAACTGATTGTTCCTCTCAAAAAACTGATGATGAACCATGGCATTATAATCTAAATAAGCAAGAGGCAACTCAATATCATCTCCACGTATGGGTATCTCAAGAAAATCAGCTAAACGGGTTGCGTAAATTCCACCAAAGAAGTCTCCATTAATTTTGTTATTATGCAACCTACGTGCAACAATGGCCCCCAAGTTATATTGTCTATCTCCTAATACAGCACTGTTGAGAACACTAAGATCTGGCACACACATGTGACATGCCTCATCCTTACCATTTATGCATCTACCTATAAAGAGAGCAAAATATTGTATAGCAGGAAAATGAATGCTCCCTATGGTAGCTTGCGTGATTTCCCTAGATTCCCCCTTAGTTATACTAGCAAGAAAGTCTCTATATTCAGATTTGCAAGGTTCACTAACATTACCCCACTGTGGGAGTTTAGAAGCAGTGTTAAAATCTTCTAAGTCCATGGTATAAGATTTATCATAAAGATCAAATAGGACAGTTTGAGAATTGCGTGATGATGAAAATTCAAACCTTCTCACAAAGGAATCAGTGAGGTGGTGGTACTGACGGCACTTATCTGCCACCAAGCTCTCAAGATCGGTGTTACGCACATATGCGTCAAATTGCTCCTTGATTCCTGCTTGGACCATGAAATCTTCTGACGGCCATTCACAAGGCCGCACTCGAGCGACCCTCGGTGGTTCATCGTCCGGCTCACGCATTGCGGGCCCGGCTCCTTGCTTCCTTGAAGAATCACCTTGGTACATTTTCCTAAACATATTTCTTCCTCCGAAAAATTTCTGAAATTTTTAGTAACTTAAAATAAAAGGGAGCCAAACTCAAAATAATTGATAGCAACTTCTCCTACAAGTGCCTAGAGGCCATTGTCGGGGAACGTAGTAATTTCAAAAAAATTCCTACGCACACGCAAGAACATGGTGATGCATAGCAACGAGAGGGGAGAGTGTGTCCATGTACCCTCAGACCAAAAGCGGAAGCGTTAGCACAACGCGGTTGATGTAGTTGTACGTCTTCACGATGCGATCGATCCAAGTACCGAACGGACGGCACCTCCGAGTTCAGCACACGTTCAGCTCGATGACGTCCCATGAACTCCGATCCAGCAGAGCTTTGAGGAAGAGTTCCATCAGCACGACGGCTTGATGACGGTGATGATGATGCTACCGACGCAGGGCTTCGCCTAAGCACTGCTACGATATGACCGAGGTGGATTGTGGTGGAGGGGGGCACCGCACACGGCTAAAAGATCAATGATCAATTGTTGTGTCTATAGGGTGCACCCTGGCCACGTATATAAAGGAGTGCAGGAGGGGGAGAGGGCCGGCCCCTATGGCGCGCCCTGGAAGAGTCCTACTCCCACTGGGAGTAGGATTCCTCCCCTTCCAAGTAGTAGGAGTAGGAGTCAAGGAAAGGGAAGAGGGAAGAGAAGGAAGGAGGGGGTGCAGCCCCTCCCCCTAGTCCAATTCAGACTAGGCATTGGGGGGGGGGGGGGGCGCAGCCTCTCCTCTATCTTTCCTCTAAAGCCCAATAAGGCCCATATCCTCCCCGGCGAATTCCCGTAACTCTCCGGTACTCCAAAAATACCCGAATCACTCAGAACCTTTCCGATGTCCGAATATAGTCGTCCAATATATCGATCTTTACGTCTCGACCATTTCGAGACTCCTCGTCATGTCCCCGATCTCATCCGGGACTCCGAACTACCTTCGGTACATCAAAACACATAAACTCATAATATAACCGTCATCGAACTTTAAGTGTGCGGACCCTACGGGTTCGAGAACAATGTAGACATGACCGAGACATGTTTCCTTTGTCATCGGTATGTTCCCTTTGTCATCGGTATGTTACTTTTGTCATCTTTATCGGTCAAACCGCATGACAACATACGTTGTTCCCTTTGTCATCGGTATGTTACTTGCCCGAGATTGGATCGTCGGTATCTCAATACCTAGTTCAATCTTGTTACCGGCAAGTCTCTTTACTCGTTCCGTAATACATCATCCCGCAACTAACTCATTAGTTGCAATGCTTGCAAGGCTTATAGTGATGTGCATTACCGAGTGGGCCCAGAGATACCTCTCCGATAATCGAAGTGACAAATCCTAATCTTGAAATACGCCAACCCAACAAGTACCTTCGGAGACACCTGTAGAGCACCTTTATAATCACCCAGTTACATTGTGACGTTTGGTGGCACACAAAGTGTTCCTCTGGTAAACGGGAGTTGCTTAATCTCATAGTCATAGGAACATGTATAAGTCATGAAGAAAGCAATAGCAACAAACTAAACGATCAAGTGCTTTGCTAACGGAATGGGTCAAGTCAATCACATCATCCTCCTAATGATGTGATCCCATTAATCAAATGACAAATCATGTCTATGGTTAGGAAACATAACCATCTTTGATCAACGAGCTAGTCAAGTCGAGGCATACTAGTGACACTCTATTTGTCTATGTATTTTCACATGTATTATGTTTCCAGTTAATACAATTCTAGCATGAATAATAAACATTTATCATGATATAAGGAAATAAATAATAACTTTATTATTGTCTCTAGGGCATATTTCCTTCAGTCTCCCACTTGCACTAGAGTCAATAATCTAATTCACATCGCCATGTGATTTAATACCAATAGTTCACATCACCATGTGATTAACACCCATAGTTCACATCGACATGTGACCAACACCCAAAGGGTTTACTAGAGTCAATAATCTAGTTCACATCGCTATGTGATTAACACCCAAAGAGTACTAAGGTGTGATCATGTTTTGCTTGTGAGAGAAGTTTAGTCAACGGGTCTGCCACATTCAGATCCATAAGTATTTTGCAAATTTCTATGTCAACAATGCTCTGCACGGAGCTACTCTAGCTAATTGCTCCCACTTTCAATATGTATCCAGATTGAGATTTAGAGTCATCTGGATCAGTGTCAAAATTTGCATCAACATAACCCTTTACGACGAACCTTTTTTTTGTCACCTCCATAATCGAGAAACATATCCTTATTCCACTAAGGATAATTTTGACCGATGTCCAGTGATCTACTCCTAGATCGCTATTGTACTCCCTTGCCAAAATCAGTGTAGGGTATACAATAGATCCGGTACACAGCATGGCATATTTTATAGAACCTATGGCCAAGGCATAGGGAATGACTTTCATTCTCTTTCTATCTTCTGCCGTGGTCGGGCTATGAGTCTTACTCAATTTCACACCTGTAACACAGGCAAGAACTCTTTCTTTGATTTTTCCATTTTGAAGTACTTCAAAATCTTGTCAAGGTATGCACTCATTGAAAAACTTATCATGCGTCTTGATCTATCTCTATAGATCTTGATGCTTAATATGTAAGCAACTTCACCGAGGTCTTTCTTTCAAAAACTCCTTTCAAACAAACATTTATGCTTTGCATAATAATTCTACATTATCTCCGATCAACAATATGTCATTCACATATACTTATCAGAAATGATGTAGTGCTCCCACTCACTTTCTTGTAAATACAGGCTTCCCGCAAGTCTGTATAAAACTATATGCTTTGATCAACTTACCAAAGCGTATATTCCAACTCCGAGAGGCTTGCACCAGTCCATAGATGGATCGCTAGAGCTTGCATATTTTGTTAGCACCTTTAGGATTGATAAAACTTTCTTGTTGCATCATATACAACTCTTCTTTAATAAATCCATTAAGGAATGTAGTTTTTTTATCCATTTGCCAGATTTCATAAAATGTGGCAATTGCTAACATGATTCGGACAGACTTAAGCATAGATACGAGTGAGAAACTCTCATCGTAGTCAACACCTTGAACTTTTTGAAAACCTTTTGTGACAATTCTAGCTTTGTAGATAGTAACACTACTATCAGCGTCCGTCTTCCTCTTGAATATCCATTTAATCTCAATGGCTCGCCGATCTTTGGGCAAGTCAATCAAAGTCCATACTTTGTTCTTATACATGGATCTCATCTCAGATTTCATGACCTCAAGCCATTTCACGGAATCTGGGCTCAACATCGCTTCCACATAGTTCATAGGTTCGTCATGGTCAAGTAACATGACCTCCAGAACAGGATTACCGTACCACTCTAGTGTGGATCTCACTCTGGTTTACCTATGAGGTTCGGTAGTAACTTGATCTGAAGTTACATGATCATCATCATTAGCTTCCTCACTAATTGGTGTAGTAGTCACAGGAACAGATTTCTGTGATGAACTACTTTCCAATAAGGGAGCAGGTACAGTTACCTCATCAAGTTCTACTTTCCTCCCACTCACTTCTTTCGAGAGAAACTCCTTCTCTAGAAAGGATCCATTCTCAGCAATGAATATCTTGCCTTCGGATCTGTGATAGAAGGTGTACCCAAGATTTTCTTTTGGGTATCCTATGAAGACGCACTTCTTCGATTTGGGTTTGAGCTTATCAGGTTGAAACTTTTTCACATAAGCATTGCAACCTCAAACTTTAAGAAATGACAGCTTAGGTTTCTTGCCAAACCATAGTTCATACGGTGTCGTCTCAACGGATTTAGATGGTGCCCTATTTAACATGAATGTAGCTGTCTCTATTGCATAACCCCAAAACGATATTGGTAAATCGGTAAGAGACATCATAGATCGCACCATATCTAATAAAGTACGGTTACGACGTACGGACACACCATTACACTGTGGTGTTCCAGGTGGCATGAGTAGTGAAACTATTTCACATTGTTTTAACTGAAGGCCAAACTCGTAACTCAAATATTTTACTTCTGCGATCATATCATAGAAACTTTTATTTTTGTTACGATGATTCTCCACTTCACTCTAAAATTCTTTGAACTTTTCAAATGTTTCAGACTTGTGTTTCATCAAGTAGATATACTCATATCTGCTCAAATCATCTGTGAAGATCAGAAAATAATGATACCTGCCGCGAGCCTCAATATTCATCTGACCACATACATCAGTATGTATGATTTCCAACAAATCTATTGCTCGCTCCATTGTTCCGGAGAATGGAGTCTTAGTCATCTTGCACACGAGGCATGGTTCGCAAGCATCAACTAATTCATAATTAAGTGATTCCAAAAGCCCATCACCATGGATTTTCTCCATGTGCTTTACACCAATATGACCTAAACGGCAGTGCCACAAATAAGTTGCACTATCATTTATTAACTTTGCATCTTTTGGATTCAATATTATGAAAATGTGTATCACCACGATCGAGATCCAACAAACCATTTTCATTGGGTGTATGACCATAGAAGGTTTTATTCATGTAAACAGAACAACAATTATTCTCTAACTTACATGAATAACCGTATTGCAATAAACATGATTCAATCATATTCATGCTCAACGCAAAACACTAAATAACATTTATTTTAGGTTTAACACTAATCCCGAAAGTATAGGGAGTGTGCGATGATGACCATATCAATCTTGGAACCATTTCCAATACACATCGTCACTTCACCTTTAACTAGTCTTTGTTCATTTTGCAACTCCCGTTTCGAGTTGCTATTCTTAGCAACTGAACTAGTATCAAATACTAAGGGGTTGCTATAAACACTAGTAAAGTACACATCAATAACATGTATATCAAATATACCTATGTTCACTTTGCCATCCTTCTTATCCGCCAATTACTTGGAGTAGTTCCGCTTCTAGTGACCAGTCCCTTTGCAATAGAAGCACTTAGTTTCAGGCTTAGGTCCAGACTTGGGTTTTTTCACTTGAGCAGCAACTTGCTTGCCTTTCTTCTTGAAGTTCCCCTTTCTTCCCTTTGTCCCTTTACTTGAAACTAGTGGTTTTGTTTACCATCAACACTTGATGCTTTTCTTGATTTCTACCTTCATTGATTTCAGCATCACGAAGAGCTTGGGAATCGGTTCCATTATCCCTTGCATATTATAGCTCATCACGAAGTTATACTAACTTGGTGATGGTGACTAGAGAATTCTGTCAATCACTATTTTATCTGGAAGATTAACTCCCACTTGATTCAAGTGATTGTAGTACCCGGACAATCTGAGCACATGCTCACTGCTTGAGCTATTCTCCTCCATCTTTTAGCTATAGAACTTGTTGGAGACTTCATATCTCTCAACTCGGGTATTTTCTTGAAATATTAACTTCAAATCCTGGAACATCTCATATGGTCCATGAAGTTCAAAACGTCTTTGAAGTCCCGATTCTAAGCCGTTTAAGCATGTTGCACTAAACTATCAAGTAGTCATCATATTGAGCTAGCCAAACGTTCATAACATCTGCATCTGCTCCTGCAATAGGTTTGTCACCTAGCGGTGCATCAAGGACATAATTCTTCTGTGCAGCAATGAGGATAAACCTCAGATCACCGATCCAATCCGCATCATTGCTACTAACATCTTTCAACTTAGTTTTCTCTAGGAACATATCAAAAATAAAACAGGGGAGCTAAACGGGAGCTATTGATCTACAACATATATATGCTAATACTACCAGGACTAAGTTCATGATAAATTTAAGTTCAATTAATCATATTACTTAAGAACTCCTACTTAGATAGACATCCCTCTAATCCTCTAAGTGATCATGTGATCCATATCAACTAAACCATGTCCGATCATCACGTGAGATGGAGTAGTTTCAATGGTGAAGATCACTAAGTTGATCATATCTACTATATGATTCACTCTCGACCTTTCGGTCTCAGTGTGACGAGGCCATATCTGTTATATGCTAGGCTCGTCAAGTTTAACCTGAGTATTCCGCGTGTGCAACTGTTTTGCACCCATTGTATTTGAACGTAGAGCCTATCACACCTGATCATCACGTGGTGTCTCAGCACGAAGAACTTTCGCAACGGTGCATACTCAGGGAGAACACTTGTACCTTGATAATTAGTGAGAGATCAACTTATAAAGCTACCGTCGAACTAAGCAAAATAAGATGTATGAAATATAAACATCACATGTAATCAAAATATGTGACATGATATGGCCATCATCATCTTGTGCCTTTGATCTCCATCTCCAAAGCACCTTCATGATTTCCATCATCACCGGCATGACACCATGATCTCCATCATCTTGATCTATATCAATGTGTCGTCACATGGTCGCCTCGCCAACTATTGCTCTTGCAACTATTGCTATCGCATAGCGATAAAGTAAAGCAATTATTTGGCGGTTGCATCTTATGCAATAAAAAGACAACCATAAGGCTTCTGCCAGTTGCTGATAACTTCAATAAAACATAATCATCTTATACAACAACTTATATCTCATCACGTCTTAACCATATCATATCACAACATGCCCTGCAAAAATAAGTTAGACGTCCTCTACTTTGTTGTTGCAAGTTGTACGTGGCTGCTACAGGTCGAGCAAGAACCATTCTTACCTACGCATCAAGACCACAATGATAGTTTGTCAAGTTAGTGTTGTTTTAACCTTCTCAAGGACCAGGCATAGCCACACTCGGTTCAACTAAAGTTGGAGAAACTGACACCCGATAGTCACCTGTGTGCATAGCACGGCGGTAAAACTAGTCTCGCGTAAGCGTACACGTAATGTCGGTCTGGGCCACTTCATCCAACAATACCGCCGAACAAAAGTGTGACATGCTGGTAAGTAGTATGACCTATATCGCCCACAACTCACTTGTGTTATACTCGTGCATATTACATCAATGCATAAAACCTAGCTCTGATACCACTGTTGGGGAACATAGTAATTTCAAAAAAAATCCTATGCACACGCAAGATCATGGTGATGCATAGCAATGAGAGGGGAGAGTGTGTCCACGTACCCTCGGACCGAAAGCGGAAGCGTTAGCACAACGCGGTTCATGTAGTCGTACGTCTTCATGATCCGACCGATCCAAGTACCGAACGCATGGCACCTCCGAGTTCAGCACACGTACAGCACGATGACGTCCCATGAACTCCGATCCAGCAGAGCTTCGAGGGAGAGTTTCGTCAGCACGACGTCTTGATGACGGTGATCATGATGCTACCGACGCAGGGTTTCGCCTAAGCACTGCTATGATATGACCGAGGTGGATTGTGGTGGAGTGGGGCACCGCACATGGCTAAAAGATCAATGATCAATTGTTGTGTCTATGGGGTGCCCCCTGGCCACGTATATAAAGGGGTGGAGGAGGGGGAGAGGGCCGGCCCCTATGGTGCACCCTGGAGGAGTCCTACTCCCACCGGGAGTAGGATTCCTCCCCTTCCAAGTAGTAGGAGTAGGAGTCAAGGAAAGGGAAGAGGGAAGAGAAGGAAGGAGGGGGCGCAGCCCCTCCCCCTAGTCCAATTCAGACAAGGCATTGGGGGGGGGGGCGCAGCCTCTCCTCTCTATTTCCTCTAAAGCCCAATAAGGCCCATATACTCCCTGGCGAATTCCCGTAACTCTCCGGTATTCCAAAAAATACCCGAATCACTTGGAACCTTTCCGATGTCTGAATATAGTCGTCCAATATATCGATCTTTACGTCTCGGCCATTTCGAGATTCCTCGTCATGTCCCCGATCTCATCCAAGACTCTGAACTACCTTTGGTACATCAAAACACATAAACTCATAATATAACCGTCATCGAACTTTAAGTGTGCGGACCCTACGGGTTCTAGAACAATGTAGACATGACCGAGACATGTTTCTGGTCAACAACCAATAGCGGAACCTGGATGCTCATATTGGCTCCCACATATTCTATGAAGATCTTTATCGGTCAAACCGCATAACAACATACGTTGTTCCCTTTATCATCGGTATGTTACTTGCCCGAGATTCGATCGTCGGTATCTCAATACCTAGTTCAATCTTGTTACTGGCAAGTCTATTTACTCGTTCCGTAATACATCATCCCACAACTAACTCATTAGTTGCAATGCTTGCAAGGCTTATAGTGATGTGCATTACCGAGTGGGCCCAGAGATACCTCTCCGATAATCGGAGTGACAAATCCTAATCTCGAAATACGCCAACCCAACAAGTACCTTCGGAGACACCTGTAGAGCACATTTACAATCACCCAGTTACATTGTGACATTTGGTGGCACACAAAGTTTCCTTCATTAAACGGGAGTTGCATAATCTCATAGTCATAGGAACTTGTATAAGTCATGAAGAAAGCAATAGCAACAAACTAAACGATCAAGTGCTAAGCTAACGGAATGGGTCAAGTCAATCACATCATTCTCCTAATGATGTGATCCCATAAATCAAATGACAAATCATGTCTATGGTTAGGAAACATAACCATCTTTGATCAACGAGCTAGTCGAGTAGAGGCATACTAGTGACACTCTCTTTGTCTATGTATTTTCACATGTATTATGTCTCCGGTTAATACAATTCTAGCATGAATAATAAACATTTATCATGATATAAGGAAATAAATAATAACTTTATTATTGCCTCTAGGGCATATTTCGTTCATCCATATCATGCATTAAAACTACTTTTGACCACATAAATTTGACATGCAAGCTCAAGAACATGGTCACCTAAGCAGCAAAATTTTGCAATGAATAAAGCACTAGAACAAAAACTAATTGGACCATTGGAGGAGTCACATACCAAAGAACAATCCCCCAAAAGTAGTTTTGTGAATGGAGCTTTGAGCTAGGAGATCAAAAATGGCTGCAAGATGAGCTAGAACTCGTGCTTGAGCTGGTTGGTGATTTTTTTTGGGAGGAAGAAGAAGCGTGTGGTGGCTGGAATAAGTGGAGGGGACCACCAGGGGCCCATGAGGTAGGGGGCGCGCCCAGGGGTAGGGCACGCCCTGGACCCTCGTGGCCAGGTGCTGGCTCCCCTGATGTGTTCTCAGTGCCAAATATTCTCAAATATTCCAGAAAAAATCATATTAAATTTTCAGGGCATTTGGAGAACTTTTATTTTTGAGGTATTTTTTATTGCACGGATAATTCAGAAAACTGACATAAATTACTATTTTTTCTTTATTTAATATAATTAACATAAAGTAAAAAGAGGGAATAGAGAGTTGTGTTTTCTACATTCACCCATCTCATGCTCATCAAAAGGAATCCACTAACAAGGTTGATCAGGTCTTGTTAACAAACTCATTTCGAATAAAATGAAACCAGAGAATTTTCGAATAACACTAGGTTACCTCAAAGGGGATATGCATGTCCCCAACAATAAGAATATCATATTTCTTCTTGATAGTAGGAAGAGGGAATTCAAAACCTCCAATAGTGATTGTTGAAATTTTTCCAATAGAATTGATACTGTGGACTTGAGGTTGTTTCCTCGAAAAGTGTACCGTATGCTCATTACCATTAACATGAAAAGTGACATTGCCTTTGGTGCAATCAATAACAGCCCCTACAGTATTAAAAAAAGGGTCTTCCAAGAAAAATAGACATACTATCGTCCTCGGGAATATCAAGAATAACAAAGTCTGTTAAAATAGTAACGTTTGCAACCACAACAGGCACATCCTCACAAATACCGACAAGTATAGCAGTTGATTTATCAGCCATTTGCAAAAATATTTCAGTAGGTGTCAACTTATTCAAATCAAGTCTACGATATAAAGAGAGAGGCATAACATTAACACCGGCTCCAAGATCACAAAAAGCAGTTTTAACATAGTTTCTTTTAATGGAGCATGGTATAGTTGGTACTCCTGCATCTCCAAGTTTCTTTGGTATTCCACCCTTAAAAGAATAATTAGCAAGCATGGTGGAAATTTCAGCTTCTGGTATCTTTCTCTTATTTGTAACAATATCCTTCATATATATAGCATAATGATTCATTTTAAGCATATCGGTCAAATGCATACGCAAAAAGATAGGTCTAATCATTTCAGCAAAGCGCTCAAAATCCTCATCATCCTTTTTCTTGGATGGTTTAGGAGGAAAAGGCATGGGTTTCCGAACCCATGGTTCTCTTTCTTTACCGTGCTTCCTAGCAACAAAGTCTCTCTTATCATAACATTGATTCTTTGATTGTGGGTTATCAAGATTAACATTAGGTTCAATTTCTACATCATTATTATTGTTAGGTTGAGCATCAACATGAACATCATCATTAACATTATCACTAGGTTCATGTTTATTACCAGATTGTGTTTCAGCATCAGAGATAGAAATATCATTAGAATTCTCAAGTGTGTCTACAACAGGTTCACTAAAAGCATGCAAAGTCTTATCATTTTTCTTTTTCTTCCTCTTAGAAGGACTACGTGCATCAACGTTATTTCTCTAAGAATCCTGCTCAATTCTCTTAGGTTGGCCCTCAGGATACAAAGGTTCCTGAGTCACTTTACCTCCTCTAGTTGCAACTCTAATAGCAAAGTCATTATTCTTACTATTCAATTCATTGAGCAAATCATTCTGAGCTTTAAGTACTTGTTCTACTTGAGTGGTAACCATAGAAGCATGTTTACTAATAAGTTTAAGTTCACCTTTAACACTAGCCATATAATCACTCAAGTGTTCAATCATATAAGCATTATGTTTTAGTTGTCTACCAACATAAGCATTGAAGTTTTCTTGTTTAACCATAAAGACATCAAACTCATCCAAGCATGGGCTAGCAAACTTAGTAAATGGGATTTCACATTTATAGAATCTATAGAGAGAATTTACCTTTACTACCGGTGTCGGGTTATCAAGACCATGTATGTCTTCAACATGCGGCAAATTAAGACCATCTATATCTTCAATAGGTGGTAAATTCTTAACATCTTCAGTTTTAATACCTTTTTCTTTCATAGATTTCTTTGCCTCTTGCATATCTTCCGGACTGAGAAATAGAATACCCCTCTTCTTTGGAGTTGGCTTAGGAGTTGGTTCAGGAAGTGTCCAATTATTTTCATTGGTCAACATATTATTCAATAGAAGTTCAGCTTGATCAACTGTTCTTTCCCTGAAAACACAACCAGCACAACTATCCAGGTGGTCTCTGGAAGCATCGATTAGTCCATTATAAAAGATATCAAGTATTTCATTTTTCTTGAGAGGATGATTAGGCAAAGCATTAAGTAATTGGAGAAGCTTCCCCCAAGCTTGTGGGAGACTCTCTTCTTCAATTTGCACAAAATTATATATTTCCCCTAAAGCAGCTTGTTTCTCATGAGCGGGGAAATATTTAGCAGAGAAGTAATAAATCATATCCTGGGGACTACGCACCCAACTAGGATCAAGAGAATTAAACCATATCTTAGCATCACCCTTTAATGTGAACGGAAATAATTTAAGGATATAATAGTAGCGAGTTTTCTCATCATTAGTAAATAGGGTAGCTATATTAATTAATTTAGTAAGATGTGCCACAACAGATTCAGATTCAACCATAGTAATTATCTCAGGATCAACAGAGAAATCATAATCCTTATCAGTAATAAAGATAGGTGATGTAGCATAAGCAGGATCATATTTCATTCTAGCATTCAGAGATTTTTTTCAGCTTAGCTAATAGTCTCTTAAGATCACTTCTATCATTGCAGGCAAGAAAGACTCTAGCAGTTTCTTCATCCATAACATAACCCTCAGGCACAAAAGGCAATTCATATCTAGGGGGAGAATCTTCATCATCACTTTCATCAATATTATCAGTTTCAGTAATTTCATTCTCTCTAGCCCAACCAAGTTGTTCATCAAGAAATTCACCTAGTGGCACAGTAGTATCAAGCATAGAAGTAGTTTCATCATAAATATCACGCAAAGCAGAACTGTCATCATAAATAACATGCGACCTATCGGAATCAATAGAATATGTAGGTGTCGCAAGTTTACTCAAAACAGAAGGTGAATCAAGTGCAGAGCTAGATGGCAGTTCCTTACCTCCCCTCGTAGTTGAGGGAAAAATATTGGTTCTTTGATCTTTCAAGTTCTTCATAGTGATCAGCAGATATAAATCCCAAGTGACTCAAAGAATATAGCTAAGCTCCCCGGCAACTGCGCCAGAAAATGGTCTTGATAACCCACAAGTATAGGGAATCGCAACAGTTTTTGAGGGTAGAGTATTCAACCCAAATTTATTTATTTGACACAAGGGGAGCCAAGGAATATTCACAAGTATTAGCAGCTGAGTTGTCAATTCAACCACACCTGGATAACTTAATATCTGCAGCAAAGTATTTAGTAGCAAAGTAATATGATAGTAGCGGTAATGGTGGCAAAAGTAACGGTAGCAGATTTGGTTTTATAGTGATTGTAACAGTAGCAACGGAAAAGTAAATAAGTGAAGAACAATATAAGAAAAGCTCATAGGCAATGGATCGGTGATGGAGAATTATGTCGGATGCGATTATTCATGCAACAGTTATAACATAGGGTGACACAGAACTAGCTCCAATTCATCAATGTAATGTAGGCATGTATTCCGAATATAGTCATATGTGCTTATGGAAAAGAACTTGCATGACATCTTTTGTCCTACCCTCCCGTGGCAGCGGGGTCCTATGGGAAACTAAGGGATATTAAGGCCTCCTTTCAATAGAGTACCGGACCAAAGCATTAACACATAGTGAATACATGAACTCCTCAAACTACGGTCATCACCGGGAGTGGTCCCGATTATTGTCACTTCAAGGTTGCCAGATGATAACACATAGTATCTGACTATAGACTTGCAAGATAGGATCAAGAACTCACATATATTCATGAAAACATAATAGGTTTAGATATGAAATCACGGCACTCGGGCCCTAGTGACAAGCATTAAGCATAGCAAATTCATAGCAACATCAATCTTAGAACATAGTGGATACTAGGGATCAAACCCTAACAAAACTAACTCGATTACATGATAAATCTCATCCAACCCATCACCGTCCAGCAAGCCTATGATGGAATTACTCACGCACGGCGGTGAGCATCATGAAATTGGTGATGGAGGAAGGTTAATTATGACGATGGCGACGGATTCCCCTCTCTGGAGCCCCGAACAGACTCCAGATCAGCCCTCCCGAGAGAGTTTAGGGCTTGGCGGCGGCTCCGTATTGTAAAACGTGATGAATCCTTCTCTCTGATTTTTTATCCCTGAACACGAATATATGGAGTTGGAGTTGAGGTCGGTGGAGCGTCAGGGGGCCCACGAGGCAGGGGGCGCGCCCAGTGGGTAGGCACGCCCCCACCCTCGTGGATAGGGTGTGGCCCCCCTGACGTCGATTCTTCTTCCATTATTTTTTATATATTCCAAAAATAATCTCTGTTGATTTTCAAGTTATTCCAAGAACTTTTATTTCTGCACAAAATAACACCATGGCAATTCTGCTGAAAATAGCGTCAGTCCGGGTTAGTTCCATTCAAATCATGCAAGTTAGAGTCCAAAACAATGGCAAAAGTGTTTGGAAAAGTAGATACGACAGAGATGTATCAGTGGACGATGTAATAGTAACCGCATCGCCCTCCGTTGGTGGTGTAGGTGTTGCTATGATCAATGCAGAAGCTGTTATGTTTTCCTTTTGCTTTGGCCTCCACACTTTCTTTGGGGGTACCATGGGACGGCTTTCATTGAATAATTTATCCCTTAGCCTTTCTGCTTCTTGTTCCTCCTTCTCATGACTACTTATGCGCTGCAATCTACTTTTTTGCACCTTGGTCAGACCAGAAGGACACCACTTAGGCTGAGTATATTTTGGATCCCTTGACTTGGCCTTGCTTGTGCTAGCTTCATGATCATTAGCCATGGGGCCTTGCTAGACCACAGCCACATCTTTATTAGAATCAGCCGAATTATAAACAATAATATGCTCTTTGATTATTAATTCTGTAGTGTCTATCATAATAGTTTCACCACTAGCATTCTTCTCCTTTTGCTTACTAGGCTCTGAAATTTCAGCACTTGGTGATTTGGCACGCCACACTTGCCTGCTAACCCTTTTTTAATTATCTTGCATTGGCCGATTGACACCATTGTTCAAACGGCCTTGTGTGGGATAAGAAAGCCTCTCATGAATGGACCTCCTTGGTTCTGCCCAACCCGGATGAAAAACATAAGAGGCCACCGGGGGTTGCCCCCATCCTCTAGTGAAGTCTCCCATGTAGTATGGCGCATAGGGGGGTGGCGCCATCCATGGTCCCGATGCCCATGACCCATATGGCCTTTCATGATGCTGAAATTCTTCCTCAGGAGGTGACCTTGAGTGCTTCAAATTTGATGACCGGTTAGAGCTAGAACCGGCCGCTTGAATGTCATACTTGGACAACAACATATCAAAAGTTGGCTTTATTTTCTTGTGCTGCACTTTAGCTTCATTCGTCTTCCACTTTCCAACCTCTGGACTCTTGGGCTTAAGAAATTTGACATGGGTGTTCTCTTGCACTTGTGGTTGCCCCCCGAGTGTAGGATTCTTGATGGTGATCTTGATTACCTCCTTGCCACCGGGTTGCTTGTCAAGCACAACTTGTCTCCCCAAGACCTTGTCGCTCTCCTTATTTTTCCTGGGCTCACCAATGACAATATTATTTTTATTAGCTGATTCAGCTATGTTGGGCCGAATTAACATCTTCTTCCCCTCCAAATCCATGGTGTTCATTGGGAAAGGCTGCTTATCAAATTGCATCTCAGAAAAATTCAATCGTCCGTCATTAGTGGCCAATTGTATTTGTTGTAGAAAAACATTACAATCATTAGTAGCATGAGAAAAAGAATTACGATACTTGCAATAAGCACGCCGTTTCAGCTCTTCGAACGGCAGAAAGTATGAGATATTCTAATAATCTTGGCTTGCAACAAAGCATCAAATATTTTGTCACACTTAGCAATGTTGAAAGTACACTTCATCTCTTCATCATGATTCTAATGAATCGGCTTTAAATCATTGCAAGTAAATGGTTTGGCCTTAGATGGCTAAACGAATTCAGAAGCATAAATATCACCCTCATCGTCTGAGTGGTCACTATCATACTCAACCATATTCACCTTGGGACGATCAGTTTTATATCTATGCACCTCTTTAAGATCTTTGCTTCGGCTTTCTTGAGCCAAAGCCCTTTGCAAGACTTGGTTGATATTTGAAAACTCGTATCCTTCAAGCCTTTCTCTAATGTGAGTTCTCAAACCACTACGCACAGGATCAGCCAAATCTCTCTCGGTTATCACCAAACTATAGCACCGGATTTTTGTCCCATAATCTTTTGACATAATCGGAGACCGATTCATCATGCTTTTGCTTAACCGATGTAAGATGGGATAGTTTAAGCTCATTGTCACCACTGTAGAAGTGATCATGAAACTTTTGCTCCAATTGAAACCATGTAGTAATAGAACTGGGTGGTAATGTAGAAAACCACGAGACAGCAGTACCGGTTAAAGATAAAGGAAAATAACATACTTTCCACACATCTTGTGAACGTGCCTCACCTAATTGTGCCAAGTATTGACTAACATGCTCCCATGTAGTATTTGTTCCCTCTCCGCTAAATTTAACAAAATCTGGAACTTTATATCCGGGAGGACATGGCACGGCATCAAAAATTTCTAGACATGGTTTCCTGGAAATTCATGGTTTAGGTAGTTCAATCCCACAATGCTCTCGGAACACCCTAGACATTTCCTCTCTGACATTAGCCAAAATATCACTCGTATTGAGTGACGTTGTGTGTGGTTGTGGTGCATGGTGAATATGATTTCTAATAGTTGGTACAGTGCTAGTCGGAAGAGATGGTGGTGTGTATGTTGTACCATAGTTCGGCAACAATCCACTTGGACTTACCGAACCGTAACCTAGCAATGGAGTTGGATTCACTGAACTTGGTACGTTCATGCTAGGATTAAAGGGTGGAGCGACATGTTGGTTTGTCTGACTGGAATAAGAATTCAACGGCACGGGTGGCGCCAATGAAATAGGTAAAGTTGGACTAAAGTTTTCCACACCAGCAGACATACCACCACTACCTTTATATGATTGAGGAGTATTATTTCGAGCAGTATTATTGTCTATGATAGCTTGGTGCATAAGATCATTATTATAATCAATAAGAGTAGTAATTTCAGCCGACTGTTCAGGAGAGAAGATTTTGCTTACAGTCGGTTCTACCTGCTCATTGTGAAGAGGAGGAAACTTGATTTCTTCAATTGAAGTGATGTTCCCTTGGCAATCCTTTCTGAACTTAGCAAGGAACTCATGCATCCCCTTCTCTTCACGTGCCTTCTTGTACTCCTCAAAAGCTTGGTGATGTTCTGCCGATAATTCCTCAAAATTGGGCTTGATGATGTTATCGGCATCCACTTCAGATGGCTTGGGAAGATCGACCATGATGGATGATGATGATTGCTCTTTCTTTCCTAGCGGAGTCGACAAAAAGTGCGTTCGCACACGAACACATCACCATGTACCCTCAGTGTCGAGCGCGATACGCAGGACACGTCGCCGAAGGAGGCTCACCGGAAGCGCGATACGCAAGACAATCCGGTGAGCTCTTTTGAAGACCTGAAACCCCACGCGGCCGGGAGAGACCCCGTCTGGACGCACGGCGGTGATGGTCTGCCCTAGGTCGGTTCGCCTGCCCCTAGGGCTTCGTAGATCGAAGCTCTCCGAAGCGAAGAACACTGATGAATGAGAAGCAGAGAACTAGGGTAGGAGATGAAAGTTTGTAGATGGGTTTTGCGATTGTGTGTTGTTGTTCAATCGGTCATCACCCTTTAGGTATATAAGAGGCGTCTGGACTTCCCGTGCAAGGAAAAGGCTTGGATTCACGTCCATAACCCTAGTAAAATTCGGATTGGTTTTGTCCGAACTTTCCAAAACGATTCGGTTTAAATTGGATGCACCTTGCGGATCTTTTTTGTTGAACGTTTTTTGACTGTTTCGACGAGATGAACAACTTTCATGTTGAACGTTTTTTGATTAGAGGTCATCGTGAGGGTCAAATCGCTCGTGCAAAACAGACTATTATTCACGCTACCTCGCGCAAAACAGACTATACTTGCGCTACCCATCAGACAGGACGTCTTGTGGGGCGCGCCATTTTCTCCCTCTTGACAGAGCTGCATTCCGATGGCTCTAACTTTGCATAGGAACTCGGATTGGAACGATTTTTATAACAAAATCGGTTGATTCGACGAGACGGAGACAATCCATGTAGATCATTTTTCCATACGAGGCGGTCTTGGGGGCATAATGAGCCGAATAGTGTTCTGAATACAAAATCTCAGTATTTCAAACACAACTTCGGCCTTCAAGATGAGATCGGATGGTGATTGCCCAAGCTTCAAAGATGTTCATATTGACAATATGAAACTTTTTTATGTAGATCACTTCTCCATTTGAGGCCATATTAATTAAGTTCTTGACCGTGCCAAAATCTGATGTCAACACAAGGTCAAGTCCTTCGAGAACGGGCCCAGGAAGACGCTCGAACTACCATCGAACGACGACGGGAGACGCGCCATCAGTCAGATCGGCGTGCGGGACCTACTATGGACCACCCGGCACTGGGGGGGGGGGGCAGCGACCCGCCTTACGAGGTGGGTTGTCCAGCCTTTACCCGAGAGCTACGGCAGTGCCAGTGGCCCTCCCACCGCACGTTCAAGCCCGATGCTGGCGAGAAGTACAAACACAAGACCCACCCGTCGGAGTTCCTCAGCATCTACACCATCGCGATGCAAGATGCTAGAGCTCGTGATGACAAGGTGCTTTCCAATTGCTTCCCGTTGGCACTCAAACCCAACGTCATGTCGTGGTTGACGCACTTGTCAGTGGATTCCATTTCTTCTTGGTCGGATTTGTGTCATGAGTTTGTTGGAGCCTTCACTAGAGGCCACCAAGCTCATGGCCAGGCAAGCGATTTGTACATCATCCCCCAGAAAGAAGGTGAAGACCTACGCAAGTACATACAGAGGTTCAGCCGGGTGCAGTACAACATCCCAAATGTTCATCCCGCCGCCGTTATCAGCACATTCCATCAGAATGTGTGCAACCGCAAGATGCACGACGAGTTGGCGATGAACAAGGTCAAGGATGTGGCCGCACTTTATGTTCTGGCCGATAAATGTGCTCGAGTTGAAGAGGGGAGGAAGTACCCCGGTGAGGACGCCATTGCGGAAACCGACTCCACAGACGAAGACACAGCCGCCCCGAGAAACAAGGGCCGGCACCACAACAGGAAGCGCAAGGGCAAGATTGTGCTTGTCATTGAGGGATCTGGCGAGCTTGGCGCCACCAAAAAGGCCAAGGCTGACGACCCCGGCAAGGAGGTTGCGGGGTATGCCGCCTGCCCTGCCCTGGCAGCCGCCGGCAAGCCAGGAGTCTCCGACAAGCAGTTACTGCAAGATCCACCGCACCAAGGGATATGACCTCAAGAACTGCCGACAAGTTGAGCTGCTTGCTGAAAAGCAGAAGGTTGAATATGAAAGACGAGACAAGGAGAAGGGTCAAGATGATGTCAAGGGATCCGACAAGAAGCGTGTCGGCCAAGGGGGTCGCGGCGGCAAAGATAGCCAACAAGAAAGGCCCGCTCGGGGCCGCAACAAGAAAGAGGAAGATGATGATCACGACGAGGACAACGAGTCCGGCGAGCACGAGTTCCAGAAGGCAACAGAGGCCATGTGCGTCGACGGTGGCGCCTCGTTGCACACCTCACACCGCTAGCTGAAACAGTGGGCGCGTGAGGTCACCGCGGCAGAGCCGTCGTTCGATGCCCCAAAGCCCCTGAAGTGGTCCCGCACACCCATCGTTTTTGACACCGAGGATCACCCTGATCGCACAACTGCGGTCGGGTGTTTTCCATTGTTGGTCTCGCCAACAATACACAACCTCAAGGTGACGAAAGTGCTGGTTGACGGTAGGGCTGGTCTGAGTTTGATCTCGCCCGCTGTGATCAAGAAGCTGCAGATTCTTGATGGAGACCTCGAAGACACGGGCACGTTTCAAGGGGTCAACCCAAGAAGGAGCCACCCTAAAGGTAAAATCGCGCTGCCCGTTACATTTGGAGGCGACCTGAACTATAGGATGGAGAAGATCGTCTTCGATGTCGCCGAGATCCCCTTGCCATACAATGGGATCCTTGGCCGCCCAGCGCTGGCCAAGTTCATGGAGGCGTCCCACTATGCCTACAACATGTTAAAGATGCCGGGGCCACTGACCATCATTACCGTCCCCTCTGACAAGAAAGATGCGCTCATCTGCGTCGATCAACTTTACCGAGAGGCAGTTGTAGCAACTACTGCGAAGACACTTGCCCCTGTCGCTGAAGCTCCAAGGAGGAAGATGGCCGGCAAGACCCCTTCCGGCAAGATCTCTTCCGGCGAGACCTCTTGCACCCACTCCGGCAAGCGCACTTCTTCGGAGTGCTGCGTTCCTGTTGAGGACATGCCAGAGAGCTCCACCAGCAAGAGCAAGAAGTCCAAGGCTGCACCACTAGAAACCAAGAAGGTGTCCGTCAAGGAGGACGGCACGGGTGGGGCTTTCACCATAAGCTCCACCCTCGACAGCAAATAGGAAAGCACGCTCGTCTCCTTCCTGCGGGCGAATGTCGATGTGTTTGCATGGCAAGCATCCGACATCCCCGGCGTTCCCAGGGAGTTGATTGAGCACCATCTTGATGTCTGTCCTCATGTGTGGCCCATCAAGCAAAAGGTCAGGAAGCAAGCTTTGGAGCGACAAGATTTCATCATAGAAAAGATCAGGAAGTTGAAGGCGGCAGGCCTGGTTAGAGGAGTACTCCACCCCACGTGGTTGGCCAATCCGGTGGTGGTGCGTAAGGCAAATGGGAAGTGGAGGCTGTGTATTGACTACATAGATATCAATAAAGCTTGTCCAAAGGATCCTTTGCCCCTACCATGCATCGACCAGATTGTGGACTCCACTGCTGGGTGTGACCTGCTGTCATTCCTCGACGCCTATTCAGGATAGCACCAGATCTTCATGATGAAAGAAGATGAAGAGAAGACCGCGTTCATCACCCCATGTGGTACGTACTATTTTGTACGGATGCCCTTCGGGTTGTAGAGCGTCGGTTTGATGTTTGCCCGAGCAGTTCAAATTGGTTTTGAGCCCCATCTACATAGAAATATGGAAGCCTATATGGATGATATAGTGGTCAAAACCAAGGACAGGGCCACGCTCGTACAAGACCTAGAAGAAACATTTGCAAATCTGCATAAGATCAACTTCAAGCTCAACCCATAGAAGTGTGTGTTTGGTGTCCCGTCCAGCAAACTTCTTGGGTTCTTTGTGTCTCAGTGCGGAATTGAAGCAAATCCCGACAAGATCAAGGTGATCGAGTAGATTGAAGCACCAAAGCGGGTCAAAGACGTCCGTAGGCTCGCCGGCTGCATTGCCGCCCTGAGTAGATTCATCTCCAAATTTTCTGAGCGCGCCCTCCCCTTTTTCAAAGTTTTGAAAAAGGGGGTCCAGTAAAGTGGACTCCAGAGGCAGAGGCTACACTGCAAGATTTGAAGAGGTATCTCTCCTCCACGCCGATACTAGTTGCGCCCAAACCGCAAGAGCCGTTGCTTCTATACTTGGCAGCAACGAATCAAGTGGTCAGTGCCGCGCTAGTGGCGCGGAGGGAAATTGAGGAAGAGCCAGCAGTAGTAGCGAAGCCATCGGGTGGCGGGTCGGGGCCCTCCCGGGTAGAGTCTGACACCAGCAAGACAGAACCCCCGGCAAGACCCGATCCAGGCAAGGTGGAGTCTGAGCAGATGAGTAAAGTAGGACAGAAGAAGAAGATGGTGCAGCACCTAGTCTATTTTGTCAGTTCCCTCTTGCAGGGGGATAGGTCAAGATATTCTGATATGCAGAAGCTACTTTTCAGCCTCCTCATGATCTCGAGAAAGATGCTCCACTATTTCCAAGCACATGAGATCACCGTCGTCCCGCGCCTCCAGTTGCAATGATTCTTGCACAACTCAGATGCAAATGGGAGGATTGTGGAGTGGGCGTTGGAGCTGTCGAGCTTTGGCCTCAAGTTTGAAAGTACTTCAACAATCAAGAGCCGAGCCCTGGCGGAGTTCATAGCAGAATGGACCGCAATGCCCGACGAGGAGATTCAAGAGACCACCCTCCCCGGCAAGAAGACGAGCAATAAGTGGATTATGTACTTTGATGGAGATTTCTCACTCCAAGGCCTTGGTGCCGGCGTATTACTCGCCACGCCCACCGGAGAGCGCCTCAAGTATGTAATCCAAATGCACTTTCCCCTGGAAAAATCAACGAACAACATGGCAAAGTACGAGGGGTTGTTGGCTGGTCTCAGGATCGCGGCAGACCTTGGAATCAGAAAGCTCATCATCAGAGGTGATTCGCAACTCGTCATCAAGCAAGTAAACAAGGATTACCAGAGCCTGTTGATGGAGGCCTATGTGGATGAAGTGCGGAAGTTGGAATAACGCTTTGACGGATTGCAAGCAGAGCATGTTCCCCGAGCGGAGAACGGCATTGCTGATGACCTGTCAAAGCATTCTGCCCTCAAGTTGCCTGTGGAACTAGGTACCTTTGTGATTCAGTTAACTCACCCATCCGTTGAAGCATCAGCAGGACAGAACAAATGAAGGAAGGCAGGCCCTGGCAAGTACTTTCCTGCTGAGCTCCCAGGAGCCGCCGGCAAGGACGTTGCCGGGAGTCCCAAGCTTGCCGGAGAGCAGCAACCCTCGGTAGGACCTCACGCCCTGGCCATAGAAGCAGCTGCCCTTACGGCCGAAGATGAGCCTTTAGTCCTTGCCGTCGAGCCCCAAGCTCCGGCATGGGCGCAACCCACCGTCCGTTTCCTCCAAACAGGAGAGCTCCCCGAGGAGCAGGAAGAAGCAGAGAAAGTAGCCCGTCGGTCCAGCATGTACCAGTTTGTGGATGATGCCCTCTATAGAAGAAGACCGAACGGTGTGAAATTGAAGTGCATTCCCTGGGAGGACGGACTGAGGCTATTAGCGGAGATACGTGGAGGCATGTGTGGCT
This sequence comes from Triticum aestivum, assembly GCF_018294505.1. Taxonomy (NCBI): domain Eukaryota; kingdom Viridiplantae; phylum Streptophyta; class Magnoliopsida; order Poales; family Poaceae; genus Triticum; species Triticum aestivum. The sequence goes on from NC_057809.1 coordinate 324,963,857, forward strand.
CCCACATGGGGTCAAGGGCTCTTGCCGGCAAAGCGTTCCGGCAAGGTTTCTTCTGGCCCACCGCCCTCGAGGATGCAATTGCACTAGTAACCAAGTGTGAAGCGTGCAAGTTCCATTCAAAGAAGCTTCATCAACCCGCCCAAGCTCTTCATACAATCCCTCTTTCCTGGCCATTTTTGGTCTAGGGGCTCGATATACTAGGCCCCTTTCCCCGTGCTGTCACGGGCTTTAAGTACTTGTACGTCGCGATCGACAAGTTCACACAGTCAGCCGTCAAGTTCTTCAAGGGACTAGTCTGCCATTTTGGTGTGCCGAACGGAGTCATCACCGACAATGGCACATAGTTCACGAGATGCATCTTCATGCAGTACATTCAAGACCTCAACAACAAGGTTTTTTTTGCTTCTGTTGCCCATCCCAGAAGTAACGGCTAGGCTAAGAGGGCGAATGCGGAAGTGCTGCGGGGCCTCAAGACCAGAACTTTTGACAAGCCGCACAAGTGCGGAAGGCACTGGATTGATGAGTGGCCAGCGGTTCTTTGGTCAATCAGGACGACACCAAATCGAGCCACTGGCCAGACACCCTTTGCCATGGTATACGGGGCAGAAGCAGTTCTCCCCACTGAACTCATATACGTGTCACCTCGAGTGCTCGCTTATGATGAGCTTGAGCAAGAGCAGTTGCTCCAAGATGATGTGACGTTCCTTGAGGAAGATCGTCTTCGGGCGGCTGTGCGGTCCGCTCGCTACCAGCAAGCCTTGTGCCGCTATCATAGCCACGAGGTTCACACCCGAAGCCTTGAGGAAGGCGACCTTGTTCTTCGGCGGATCCAATCCCCCAAGAATCCAAACAAGTTGACACCAAAGTGAGAAGGCCCTTATCGGGTAATACAAGTCACCAGGCCTAGTGCAGTCTGCCTGAAGACCAAAGATGGCATTCCGGGGAGCAACTCATGGAATATTGAACATCTTCGCAAGTTTTATCCCTAAGCCGCGGTTGTCGGGAGCCCCGGCAATCCTCGTTTCGTACTAGCCTTGCCGCCAAGGCATGTAACCTATATATGGAGCCAGGCGCAGACCCTATGCATAGTCAGGGAAAAGGAATACCTTAGTATGTATGGTTTCCTATCGATTTCCATGTTTATGTATATACGTATATGCATGCTTGTCCAGGGTACTGTACTGCTTTTTGATTCCAGTAAATGTTAGTGAACCACCGAGGTTCCGTGCTTTTGCCCTCTCTTCTTTCCAGCCACAGCAAGGACGCGGGATCCCGCCAAGGACCCGGCTCCGGCAAGAAGTTGAGAAGACCACCCAGCACAGCGATCCCCGGTAAACCAAACTGATAAAGTTTACCTCTTGCCCATTCGTATTCGTAACCTGTGGCTTGTGCATTAGAAAACCTTGCCACTCTTATTTAAGGACTCGAGGGCTCCCATTTTCGACTCGAATGCTACTTCGGTCAAAGTGGTTGTGGTGACCCTTGTCAAAAAGAGGTGGACGGGGGGCTGGGCCCTTTGTCTGTAACCCGGCAGATGTGATTTTCCGGCAGGCGCAAGGGGCGCTGGCAAGGTGGCTTGCCGGAAGGACTCGTTTATTTACACTAAGGAGGCATTTTGCCTCCGCACGAACATATACATGCACGAGTTACCGACAGGGCTAGACTTTTTCATTAATATGTTGATGCGAGTACAAAGGTTACGGGATACAAGCATGGGCTCGAGAAATTACATTATATAGAAATTAAGATTTGGCAAGTGCCTACAATTTTAAAAAAAAGATAGGTTCCCCATGATCTCCGCTCTTGCCCCTTTCCTCCTGGGTAAGGTAGGTGAAGGCAAAAAGGAAGCGGCAGGGAACACACTGATGGAGTACTTGACGAGGAAGGCCCTTGGCAGGGTGCGGAGCCGAGGGAGGGGGGCGGCACGGTCAGTCGGAGTCAGCGTCCTCCCACTTGACACCCTCGTCGTTGTTGTCACTGTTCTCCTCGTCACTCCCGCTCGAGGAGGAGGTTTCGCCGTCAGAGGAGCTCTCCACGCAACACCTCAAGCGAGTTCCCAAGACCCCGAAGACCTTGACGTAGAGCAGGCTGTTTTCCATCAATTTGAATTGGAGGACGACCCCCTCCGACAAGCTATGGGCACGAGTGAAGGTCTTCCATCCACGGAGGAGATACATAACATGAGGGGCAGGGAAGTCGACGTCGACCCACATGCTGCCATTCCCCCAGCCCCTCATATGCAGCCTCAAGGCCTGAGGCGGGTCAAGCTCCATCTCTCGAGCGAACGGAGGCGGGAGACGAAGACGGCCGAGCACCGGCCCGTGCAGCCTGGCGTAGAACTCGCGGGGCTAGTCTTCGACATGGCCCTCCATTGGAGGAGGGGCTGCTGGCGAAGGCGAAGTCGGTGCGCCGCCCCATCCTCCTCTTCCCGAGCGCCACGGCGGCCTCGGCCTCGCCCCCTCCCTCTTCCTCTTGCGGCTGGCTCCGCCGCCACGAGCTCTTGGGAAGGAAAGGCACGCTGTCGAGCGGAGGCCCTCTTCACTGCCATCGGAGCACCAACGCGCCTCTCGCCATGACAAAGGGAAGAAAGGAGTCAAGGCAGAGGAGATGAGCGCTGAAGGATCGAAGGACGTTGTCCCCCTCCCCTTCTTCTTATAAAGGGGCGGGGCCGAGGCTCGGCCGTCCCGCTTAACCAATCCGGCCGCCAAGGGGCGTAGGGAATCAGGACCGACCCACTGCTCCAATCAGCGACAACCTAGTTTCCCACCTCCACATTATGGCCCGTCCCTCCGGGTCCACCACCTACCCTCCTCGGGGCATGGAGGACACGTGGCAAGTGAACCGGAATCAAGAGGACAACTGAAGCGACCACATTGCACCCCATGACTGTGGGGCGCGGGCACCTTGAAGGCCGCGACCCGAGTCCACCTAGTAAATGAGCCGCGCCCCTGCGTTTTCCTCCTTTTTTTGGGAAGGCGCAGGCCGCCTCTTTACCATTTACCACGATGTGATGCATTAGGGCAGCAACCGCCCCACGCATGATGCCCACATCACCCACGACCCCTACATCGCGCATTCAATGTGGGTCGTGGGGAAGTGCAACTGGCGAGGGAGTTACTATGGTACAACTCGGCCCCGCATGCCCGCGCACCGTTTTGGGCCTAGCCCAACAACGCGTCGCGCTTATGTGTGGCCCAGGCCCGGGGGCTCCTGTCGGTGCACAAAAGGAGGGGTCTTATTTTGTACCCCTTTACTTGCGTGCGGGAAGTTGGAGCTGCGCCTGCGGCCACACCTAGCGGGGCAGAGGAAGGAAGCAAAGCCACAAGACAACCAGAGCAACGCCAAGCCAGAAACACGGAGAGCAGAAGGGCGAGGTGAAATCCCCCGGCAAGGTCCTTGCTGTGGCGGCCTCCACAGCCCCGGCAAGAACCTTGCAGGGGCAAATTTCCCAACACCAGCAGAGCTGCCACCCTTGAACCCAAGAGTTTCAACACCAAACCACTATGGAACCGAGGCTCGGGAGGCACCTCCATGGTGGCGTGCTGATCTTTGTGGAGACCAGAAGCACACAAGACTAGATGATAACCAAACGACGACGATCCTCGGCAAGATCCTTGCCAAGGATACCCATGAGACCCCCGGCAAGACCCTTGCCGGGGCCCGGCAAGACTCTTGCCGAAGACATCCCCAGGGCCGCTACCCAGCCGCACCCGCCAAAGCTCCACCGCCTTCCCAACACAGTGGCCAGCCAGCCAACAAGGCAGGCACCTGCATGGCAACGTGCAGCCTCCATGCTAACCCAACAAGCACCTGCATGGTGGCATGCAGATCTTCGTGAAGACTCTGCCACCGCACCAACTCAGCAGCCAGCCAGCCAGCATGGCACTACACGCCTCGTCAGTTCAGATGCGCGTCGAAGCCAGGCGAGGCGGTGACAGATGGGACGAGCTTCCTTGCCATCCCCGATAAAGCAAGAAGGGCACATTGGTAGTGCATTAAATGTGTTTGTCCTATGGTGCCAGCAGATAGACTCGACTACTGTATAGCTTTCCACCTCCTGTATGCCACTGTGGCGGCCCGTTCGACTATAGAAGGAGACCCGCAGCGTACTAAGGGAGGATTCAGATTTTTTGGACCCTGCACACTTTGTAGCTACTCCAAGAACACTAGATAAACATAAACATGCAGGAGTAGAGTATTTCGCATCACTTGCGGCCCGAACCTAGATAATCCCCCTGCGTTGATCTCTCAATCCCGCTCTTTCCACGGTCCCGCGCCCGCCAACCGTACAAAAGGGATTCCTCGTGATCTCGTAGGTGTCATTTCCCCTGAAATTGGCGGGTGCCTACCTTTCGAGGTTGGCTGACCTGCCTTTACACGAGAGCTGTGGCAAGTCCATTGGCCGTCCATTGGCCGTCCGTTTGCACATTCAAGCCAGAGATACTTCAGAGGTACAACGGAAGGTTGAACCCGGTAGAGTTCCTGAGCATCTACACCATTGCTATCCAAGCTGTGAGGGGGATAGATGAGAACGTGTTCGCCAACTACTTCCCGTTGGCCCTCAAGTCCAACGTGAGGTCTTGGCTGATGCACCTGCTGGAGAACTCCATTTCGTCTTGGGCGGACCAATGCCACGAGTTCATCGGTACCTTCACCAGTGGCCACCAAGAGCCCGGCAGACCCAGCGACCTACAATTTCTCCAGCAGAAAGAAGAAAAAACTCTCCGTAAGTATTTATAGAGATTCGGTAAATCTCATAGGAATATTCCAAATCCGACAGCCGCAATAGCAGCCTTCCAGTCCAATGTGCGCAACCGTCGCATTCGCTCTAAGATGAATGTGCGGTTGCCCAAGACTATGAAGGAGCTATACACACTGGTGATAAGTGTTCTCAGATGGAGGAAGGAAGGAAGTTGCCCGGATAGGAGGATTGCATCAACGTTGATTCAGAGGATGAAGATGAATCAATTAGCTAGAGAAAGGGCAAGAAGCGCAATAAGAAGCCAAGGGATAAAGCAATGATGAATGTAGAAGGTTCCGGCACACCAAGTACCGTCAAGAAGGCTAAGGCTGAGGGCCCCGACAAGGAAGTTGCCGCTTGCACAGCCTGTCGGGAAGCCACTGCTGCCGAGAAAGCCGGGAAAGGTGATGGCCCGTACTGCAAGATCCTCCGGACCAAGGGACATGATCTTCAGGAATGTTACCAAGTTGAGCAGCTTGTCAAGAAACAAAGGGCAGTTCAGATTGGTTTTGAGCCACAATACACAGAAACATAGAAGCTTATATGGATGATATCGGGGTCAAGACCAAGGATAAGATGACCCTTATCCAGGTTTTGGAAGAGATGTTTTCTAACATGCGCAAGATCAACTTGAAGTTTAATCCGAAGAAGTATGTGTTTGGAGTCCCCTCCGGCAAGCTACTTGGTTTCATCATGTCCCATCGGGGGATCGAAGCTAACCCCGACAAGATCACCACCATCGAGCAAATCCAAGCACTAAGGACAGTTAAGGATGTGAGACGCTTGATGGGATGCATTGCCGAGCTAAGTAGATTCATTTCCAAGTCTGCCGAGCATGCCCTGTCGTTCTTAAAATTTTTGAAGAAAGCAAGGCCTATGAAGTGGACCCCAGAAGCAGATGCACCTCTCCAGGAATTGAAGGCCTATCTGTTGTCTGTGCCTACCTTGGTTGCACCCAAACCCCAAGAGCCATCGTTGTTGTACTTGGCAGCAACCAACCAAGTGGTCAATGCGGCCTTGGTAGCAAAACAAGAAGTGGATGAGGCAGAAAGTGGACAGATAACGGCAGAGTCAGAAAAGGATCAGAGCAGCAGTGAGAATGGCAACGAGAACAATCCCAGGGACGCGGCAAGGAAGACGGTGGTGTAGCACCTAGTGTACTTCGTCAGCTCCTTATTGCAGGGGGCTAGATCGAGGTACTCTGGCGTGCAAAAGTTGACTTTTGGTCTCATTATGGCCACAAGGAAACTGCGCCACTACTTCCAAGCTTGGTTTGAAGTTTGAGAGCACATCAACCATTCAGAGCAGGGCGCTGGTAGAATTTCTTGCGGAATGGACGCCAACCCCTGATGAGGAAGTGAGAGAGACAGCTATCCCCGGCAAGGAATTGCCTCAAGAATGGATTATGTATTTTGATGGTGCTTTCTCCCTACAAGGTGCAAGGACTGGCGTGCTACTTGTTGCCCCCTCCGGGGAGCACTTGAAGTACGTTGTCCAAATGCACTTTGCTCAGGAAGAAGCCACCAACAATACAGCTGATTATGAAGGGCTCCTTGTCGGGCTCAGAATTGCAGCAGAATTGGGAATCAAGAAGTTGATCATACGAGAAGATTCGCAGCTTGTGGTGAGACAAGTTAACAAGGATTATCAAAGCCCATTGATGGAAGCATACATTGAGGAAGTGAGGAGATTGGAGGAGCACTTTGACGGGTTGCAAACAGAGCACGTACCTCGTGTCGAAAACAGTGTAGCTGATCACCTGTCAAAGTGTGCTGCGAAGAAGCTTCCTCTGGAACCAGGAACTTTTGTTCTCCGTCTCTATCAACCTTCCATATTGCCAACCACAATGGCCCGGAAAAGGAGAAACTTGGACTACGGTAAGCCTCTCCCAATCGAACCGTACGCTCTCGGCAGAGACCCGGCCGAAAACAACTCCTCACAGCCTGCCGAACCACCCCCTCCAGCCGGGCCAATAGACCCGCGAACGAGGCTGGTGCTCCCGTAGCCAAGGAGGTGCTGCTAGTCCTCGTTGCCGAGCCCTAGGCTCCAACTTGGGCAAGGCACATCGTCCGCTTTCTCCAAACCAGAGAGATTCCCGGCGAGCAAGATGAAGCTAAGAAAGTAGCCTGGAGGGCTAGTATGTATCAGTTTGTCGATGACACTCTGTACAAAGGAGGCCCAATAGTGTGAAATTGAAGTGTGTCTACCGGGAAGATGGAAAGGAGCTGCTGGCTGAGATTCATAGATGAATGTGCGGCTCACACATTGGATCAAGGGCATTAGTTGGGAAAGCATTTCGGCAAGGATTCTATTGGCGCACAACCCTCCAAGGTGCGGTCGAGCTCGTCACGACATGTGAAGCCTGCTAGTTCCCTTCCAAGAGAACACACCTGCCTGCCCAAGCCCTTTAGAAAATTCCTTTGTCATGGCCATTTTCGGTCCGAGGGCTCGATATCCTCGGCCCTTTCCCCCGAGCAATCGGGGGCTTTGAATTCTCGTTCGTCAGTATCAACAAGTTTACAAAGTGGTCGGAAGTGACTGCCGTGAGAAAGGTGACTGCTCAGTCAGCTATCAAGTTCTTGAAAGAATTGATGTGTTGTTTTGGATTTCCGGCAAGGATCATCACCAACAACGGCACCCGATTCACGAGCCACGTGTAAGTGCATCTAGTGCCCCTTAGTGATTTTGATATATTGAAGACTTATAGGTTAATGGACTGATGCGTTTGTGAGAGTTCACAGGTCTATAAGTCTATGAGGAGTTTGATGTTTACAAAGAAAGTCGACCCCTAAAAATGAAGTTCTTCGACTGAAGACTTCGGATTTCTGAAGTCTTTCAAAGTGAAGAAATTGGTGTAATCCTGAAGACTTGGTATTCATTCGAGGAACATGAAGCATGAAGACTTTTTTTGTAGTTTCATTTTCTCTTTCTTGAGTCATAGGAAACACCGTACTATTAAAGGGGGTCGAGGAAATACTAATGTAAAATTTCCAAGTGATGCTCAACTCAAATCCTACACCTACCAATCCCTTCGAGTGAAGCCATTGGAAATCTCATATAGCTCAGTCAATTTCTTTAGTGATAGAGATGAAGTTCTTCTGGTCGCTGAGGAATTTGTTCTGATTGAGGAGTTAGGAATTCGCCAGTGCGGATTGCCTACACAGTGAGGAACATGATAGCCCTGAGGAATTTGATACTCAAAATTACAATCGTTGTTGTGCTATGCGCCAGCTGTCCCAAAATATCTACCCACCTAACGGTCATGTCATTGAAGAGCATTTATGTCTTATCATGTCAGGCTGCTCCCTAGGCTATAAATAGCTGCCCCCTACAACCACTAGCTAGTTGGCTGCTCCGAGAGAAACTGATACTTGTCATTTGAGAGCATCCCATCCTCCGAGGACTTTGAGTGAAAATCATCTAGTGAGGAAAACCCAAACCCAAATACCTACAACCCAAAGTGATTGAGCATCACTGAAGAGATTGATCCTACGTGGATCCGACGCTTATTACCTTTGAAGACTGTGCATCTTCCAGATGGTTAGGTGTCTTGGTCTAGAGCATCCAAGAGGAAATTGTGGATTGCCGAGTGACCGAGTATGTGAAGGTTTGGAAGTCACCTGAAGACTTACCACGAGTGATTGGGCGAGGTCTGTGTGACCTTAGATCAAGGGGAATACGGTGAGGACTAAGTGTCCTAAGCTGCGTGTTCAGGACTGGGTGTCCGGGACTGTGTGTCCTCGGGTTTAAATACCTAGCCGCCGTAACCAGACATACAACTATCACAACAGTTGGAACTGGTCTACCAAATCATTGTCTTCACCAAGCTAACTGGTTCCATTTCCTCAACCCTTTCATTTCATCATTTTTGTGTTGTGTGTTTGTTCATATCTATTTGAAGACTTTGACTAAAGACTTTCTCTATTTACTCAGCTCAATTTCTTCAATCTGTTTGTCTTCATTCTGTTTATCCTGTGTTTACGCTTTCTGTACTAGGTGCTTGTTTTCATTTCATCATGAAGACCATGCTCATGTTCTGTTATGTTTACTTCTGAGTACTTATTCCGCTGCAAGTAGTTCTTCACTCAGGAATTTCCTCACCCTGAAATTTCTTAGTGAAGAATTCATAAAATCGCCTATTCACCCCCCTCTAGTCGATATAACACACTTTCAATTGGTATCAGAGCAAGGTACTCCCTTGTTCTGTGTGATTTTGGTTTAACCACCTGGAGTTTTAGTCATGTCGACCACAGGTATGATCAAGGTTTCTGCTGGGTGTCCTACCTTCGATGGGACTGACTACCCCTACTGGAAGAATAAGATGTGCATGCATCTTGAGGCAATTGACAATGATCTCTGGTACGTTGTGGAAAATGGCGTAACCTCTGTCACTTCTACCATTAACGCTGTTGATGTGAAGAGATTCAAGCAACTCGACTCTCAAGCAAAGAACATCATATGTGGCCATCTGAGCAAAGGGCAGTATGGCAGAGTGAGTTCTTTGGAGACAGCAAAGCTTATCTGGGACAGGTTGTCCAAGGTCAATGAGGGAGTCTCAACACAGCGTGACTCTCGAGTTGACGTTCTTCACAATCTCTTCAACCGCTTCAAAAGACTCGACAATGAAAATGTTCAACAAACCTTCGATCGCCTCACTGACATCTCAAATGAGCTTCAAGCACTTAGTGCCACTGATATCACCAACCATGAGGTGGTGAAGAAATTGTTGAGATCGCTTGATTCCTCATTTGATACCTTGGCTTTGATGACACAAGAACGTGGAGACTATAAGTCACTTGATCCTGCTGATATCCTCGAGAGACTAAACACTCATGAGTTCCAGCTTGCTGAGAAGAGAGATCTCTATGGACCAAGTTATGGTAGATCACGGGCTTTGAAGGCCAAGGTAGTGTCTGAATCTGAAGGTGAAGATTCTGGCAGCAGCCTTGGTGACCTTGAAGAACTGAGCCAGGAGCTAGCAATGCTCGTGAAGAAGTTCCAGAAGTTCTCAAGACGTGGTCGCTTTGGTAAATCCTCAAGAAGTGGTGACTTGAGATCGGATTCATCATCCCATGATTACAAGAAGAGACTCTGTCACAAATTCAAGAAATCCGGACACTACATTCAAGATTGTCCTCAGTGGGAAAAGGAATCAAAGAAGAAGAAGTACAAGGATTACAGTTCTGATGATTCAAAGAAGAAGAAGAAATCTTCAAAGTCCTCGTCATCAAAATCTTCAAGGTCCTCATCTCAGAAGAAAAGCAGCTCCAAGAAGGCTCGGGCATTCATTGGCAAGGAAATGGACTCTGAGGCTGAATCTGAGGAAAATGAGGAAGAGGAGGAATCTGAGAAATCAGACTCTGGTGTGGCGAGCATAGCCCTCGCTACCGCGTTCGTGAGCAAGTCCATCTTCAACTCTGAAGAAAAGGACCTCCCCAACACTACTGATGATGGCGATGAGGACTACGCTCCCACCTATTGCTTCATGGCAAAAGGCTCAAAGGTACTCAAATATCCCTCCTCTAAATCTAGTGAGGATGAATCTGATTAAAACCTCAAACCCAGCTATTCTAAACTTGCTAAGGTTGGTGTGAAACTGCAAAAGGCTGTTGAAAAGGTCCAAAACATGCTAGATAAAAAGCGATGATATGTTGGGCGAGGAAATGGATCACACTAAAATTTTGACTAAAAATCTCCAGAGACTTCAGTCCAAGTTTGACAATCTTCAAGGTCATCATAACACTCTCCTATCTGATCATGAGAAGCTTTCTTATGAATTTCTTCAAAGAAAGCAAGATCTTGAGCAATTAAGAGTGAGTTATGAAGATCTTCAGAAGGAGCATGATTCATTACTTGCTCAACAGATCAGCGCTACTCAGGATGAATTTGTTCCTCCAAGTTTGAAGTGCATTGAACGTGAAACTGCTAATTCTTCACCTGAATGCTCAAATACTTCCATTACTGCAAATTCTTCAACTGCCTCTACTATCACTAATTCCTCATCTAAGGACATTGCTAGTATCACTGATGATGCAGGGCTGAAGGAATTGTATATGATAGGCATGTACAAAAGCCTCAAAGGGCATCAGGCTCTTTGTGACGTGCTTAAAAAGTAGATCCTCAACAGGAACCCTAGGAAAGAGGGTATTGCCTTTGAGAGGAAAGTTAATGCTGATGGGACCTACTGGAAACCTGAGCAGTATCCCAAAACCTCATGGGTTGCTGCAAAGGGACCTTCAGTGGATCCATCTACTTTATCTGGCTTTACATGTGAATCTTCATATTCTTCTGACGAGTCAATTGACTCCAACTATAAACTGTTCAAAAATTAGAATGGTGAAGTATTTGCTAGATATGTTGGCACTAACTGCAGGAACGATTCTCCTATGAAGAAAATCTGGGTTCCCAAAAGGTGCCTTGAAAACCTTCGGGTGAATGTCATCATGACACCACCTGTGAAGAATAGGAACCCTAGATCAAATTCTTCATGTGGATCAAATTCCTCAAAAGGATCAAAGTCCTCATATAAACATCATCATGCTAACCCATCTGTTTCGTAGGGAAGATCTAGGGATTATGGATATGTGCATTATTCTTCAAATTATTATGTTCATAAGTCCTCAAAGAATTTCTCTACTTACTCTTATGCTTATCCTAATCCCTCATATGTGAAACGAAGTGGATTGGCATCTATGCCACCTTTCTCTTATGGAGCTCGCAGAATGATGAAGTCTTTGCCACCCCTTCCGATGTGGGTGGTGAAGAAAAAGAACTAATCTCTTATGCAGGGTCAGGTCTCCAAACGAACATAATCGTCTGAAGAATTTGCTGGAGACCTGAATATGCTTGAAAGGACGCAAGCTAATCATGAAGAAATGAATTTTCATTTCTCGCATCCTCATACTGCTTTCTCTTCATCACATCTAAAGCATATCACCTACGCTGACAAAGGAAAAAGCGAGGTATTGGGTCTAGGTAAGGTTGCAATCTCAAAGGATCGACACATGGACAAAGTCATGCTTGTCGAGTCCTTAGGGTTCAACCTCATGTCTGTCTCAATGCTTTGTGATCTTGATATGGTTGTTGTATTTGGCAAGTATCGTTGTGTTGTGATCATGGAAGCTGACAATTCCAAAGTCTTCGAAGGCTTTAGGAGAGGAGATTTGTATGTTGTTGATTTCTCAACAGGAACACAACCTGCTACACATCTACTTGCAAAAGCTTCAGAAGCCTGGCTATGGCATCGACGACTTGGTCATGCTGGCATGAGGAATCTGCACACGCTCGCGAAGAAGAAGCATGTCATTGGCATCGAGGGTGTCAAATTCCTCAAGGACCATTTGTGTGGAGCTTGTGAAGCTGGAAAGATGACCAAGGCCAAGCATCCAGCGAAGACTATCATGACTACTACTCGACCATTTGAATTGCTTCACATTGATGTCTTTGGCCCTACTCACTATGCCACATTTACTAATGCTGCATCTTTATATGGCTTTGTCATTGTTGATGATTATTCTCGATCTACATGGGTGCATATCATCACTTACAAAACTGAAGTGCAGGAAGTCTTCAAACGATTTTCCTCGAGCGCTTCAACCAACTTTGGTGTGAAGATCAAGCACATCAGAAGTGATAATGGAACTGAGTTCAAGAATACTGGTCTTGATGACTATCTTGATGAACTTGGTATTACTCATGAGTTATTTGCTCCTTATACTCCTCAGCAAAATGGCGTCGTGGAGCGCAAGAACAGGACTCTTGTTGAGATGGCCCGCACTATGCTTGATGAGTACAAGACGCCTCCTCGCTTCTGGCCAGAGGCAATTGATACTGCGTGCCACATCATCAACAGGGTATATCTTCACAAATTCTTCAAGAAGACTGCATATGAACTCCTCACTGACAAGAAACCCAATGTGAGTTATTTCAAAGTCTTCGGTGCTAAATGTTGGATTAGAGATCCTCATCACAGTTCTAAATTTCCACCGAAAGCACATGAAGGTTTTATGCTCGGCTATGGTAAGGACTCACACACCTACAGAGTCTTCAACACCTATCACCACAAGGTTGTTGAAACTGTAGATGTGCAGTTCGATGAGACTAATGGCTCGAAAGAGAGCACCTACCTCCTATGACAGATGAAATACCTCCCGAGGAATCTATTAAGTTCAAGGCTACTGAGGATGTCATTCCTACTGAAGAATCTGCTGAAGAAGTCATTCCAGAACATGAAGAACGTCATGCTGATGCACCTGAGGAAAATGGTGCTGAAGAAAATGCCGATCAAACTCCTCAATGACAACCAGCTCATCCTCGCGTTGCAAATGAAGTTCAAATTGAGAAAATCATCAGTGACATCAACATTCCAGGTCCTCTCACACGGTCAAGAGCTTCACATTTATCTTACTTTTGTGGGCACTTTGCTTTCGTCTCTATCACAGAGCCCACTAAGGTAGATGAAGCATTTCTGGAGCCTGAGTGGATTCAAGCTATGCAAGAGGAATTACATCAATTCGAGCTCAACAACGTCTGGGAACTGGTCAAACGTCCAGATCCTCGCAAGCACAATATCATCGGCACAAAGTGGATCTACCGCAACAAGCAAGATGAAAATGGCCTTGTGGTGAGGAATAAGGCACGACTTGTAGCGCAAGGCTACACGCAGGTTGAAGGAATTGACTTCAATGAAACTTTTGCACCTGTTGCTAGACTTGAAGCTATTCGCATATTACTTGCTTATGCCAACCATCATGATATCATCTTATATCAAATGGATGTGAAAAGTGCATTCCTCAATGGTAAGCTTGAGGAAGAAGTATATGTTGCTCAACCCCCAGGTTTTGAAGATCCAAAGCATCCTGACAAAGTCTTCAGACTCAATAAGGCCCTCTATGGCCTCAAGCAGGCCCCTCGGGCGTGGTATGATACTTTGAAGGAATTCCTCATGAAGAAAGGCTTCAAACCCGTTTCACTTGACCCAACTCTTTTCACTAAATCTTATGATGGTGAATTGTTTGTGTGCCAAATTTATGTTGATGATATCATTTTCGGCTGTACTGACCAATGTTACAGTGATGAATTTGCCTATATGATGAGTGAATAATATCAAATGTCTATGATGGGAGAATTGAAATTCTTCTTAGGTCTTCAGATTCGTCAAGAGTGCAATGGCATATTCATATCTTAGGAGAAATACCTCAAGGATGTACTGAGGAAATTCGGCATGCAAGATTGCAAAGGAGTCAGAATCCCTATGCCCACAAATGTCCATCTATGCACTGATGAAAATGGTATTGACTTCGATCAAAAGGTATACTGCTCCATGATTGGTTCTTTATTGTACTTATGTGCATCTAGGCCAGATATTATGCTTAGTGTTTGCATGTGTGCCCGATTTCAAGCTACACCAAAGGAATCACACCATAAGGCTGTGGAGCATATTCTTCGATATCTAGCTCACACACCAACACTTGGATTATCGTACCCCATGGGCTCGGCTTTTGATCTCATTGGATTTCCAGACTCTGACTATGCTGGTGATCGTGTGGACCGCAAGTCAACATCTAGCACATGCCATTTCCTTGGACGATCCTTGGTCTGTTGGTCCTTGAAGAAACAGAACTGCGTATCACTGTCTACTGCTGAAGCTGAGTACATTGCTGCTGGTTCTTGCTGTGCTCAACTGCTATGGATGAAGCAAACTCTCAAGGACTACGGCGTTAACGTGAAGAATATTCCACTCTACTGTGACAATGAGAGTGCCATCAAGATTGCTCATAACCCAGTTCAGCACTCGAAGACAAAGCACATTCAGATTCGTCATCATTTTCTTCGTGATAATGTTTGAAGGGCGACATCTCTATTGAGCATGTGAAGACTAAAGAACAGCTAGCCGATATCTTCACTAAGCCTTTGGATGAGAAGAGATTTAGCAAGTTGCGGTGTGAGCTAAATATCTTAGAATCTTCAAATGTTCTTTGAAAAGGACACACATTCGAACACTTACGGAAAATTGATGACTTAGATGTGCAACACATGAAGAAACATTTTTCTTCAATCAATGAAGACTAAGACTCTAAGTGTGAAGAAATTAACGAAGAACTTAGAACCCTACGACAATTGTACGCGGTGTCTGAAATCATCATTCTTATACGGTGGGTCTCGCCACCACCAAAAGTTGAAAATCCTCCATATGAGTTTTTTCCTCACTTTGAATTACCTCAGTTGTTCTTCAACTTGCATTGTCTTTGCTCTTTCCGTTGTTTTTCTTCATTGGCTATATATATGTGAGTTTATGTCCTCTACAACATTCACTTATTGCTATTTCTTCAAGTTGTTTTTTCTGTTAAGTGAATGTGATCGGACCCTTTCCCCCTCTATGCTAAACTCAACCTAGTCTATTCACAATTTCTTCATGTGCGTTCTATTTGAAACTCGTTCAAAATCTTCACTGTGTCCTTGTCAGCTGAAGAAATTGCGAACAGAACCTTAAACTTATCTTATTTGAATTTTTGGCTTTTGCCGCTCAAACTATTACACATTCCACGATAATACTTATCCTATTCACCCACGATCGCACACGATCATCACCTCTCAGTACGTGGGTGACACATGTCACACGAATGAGAAGGGTCAGGAGCACGTTCGTCCAATTTCCTCGGGCGAGCAGTTTTTCACTTCGGCTATAAATACCCCTCTCCCTTCCTCACTTTGTTTTTACTCCGCTTGACTTCATCCCTCACTCGAGCTCTCAAACCCTAGCGCTTCCGCTACTTCCATCATCACCGGTGAGGAAGAGATTCACTGCCTTGACCTTGTCGCCGTCGTACTAGCGCCGGCTGCGGATTTCTTCACTCTGCTGCCGCTGTAGCTGTCTTCCTCTGCCAAGTTAGGGCGTGGAAGATCTGAACTAACGAGCTTCAAATCAACACTTCACAGTTCGTCGTGTTCTTCGTCCAGGGTAATTAGAAGTTACTTTTACTGCCCTCTTTGATGCAAATGTTTTCTTCAAAATCTTCAAAAGGTGTTTATTCTTCAAATCTTCACATTGGACATCACCCATAACATCTGTTCTTGATTTATTTCTCTAAGCATAAATTTTCTTCAAGATTCCTCAATTGTGTGGATTTTTCAATTTGTAAAACTCTGGAACCTAAGTCAAACAACGCTTAGTGAAATTCTTCAAGACTCAACTAGTCAAATTCCTCAAACTTGTTCTTATTGCAAAACCTTCAGAGAGCGCATATGACCTCTCCAAATTCCTCGCAACTATACTCTGTTCACAGGTACACATGTTCGCTGCAGAATCTCTAGGTTATCATCAACTTAACTGATTTGCAGCGTTCCTTGAAGAAAAGTTGCACACCTCTTTAGAGAATTCCATTGCTCAAATTCTTCAGCTCAAGAAAATGGCTGACGGTAAGAAGCCACAGAAGGGAGGAAAGAGGCCTGAGGTCAATACTGCTTTCGAGATTCCTAATGACATATAGAAGGATTATTGCACTCCTGATGAGGCCAAATTTGGTAAGGAGGACAAAAATCAGTGCAACGTGCGCATACAAAGGATAGAGAGGAGATGGGCACAGGAATGGAGGGAATACAGATATGTTACTCCCAAGTGTATGAAGAAATTTTCTCTTAATCCTCCATGCCCAAGACCTCCATTGGCACCTGGCCAAGAAGCTGATCCCACCAGCCTGAAGCGTGGTGAGGACTATCCTAATGAATGGGCCAAGCGCCATGCCAAGCTATCCAGAGTAGCTAAGGAAGCAGTGAGGAAATTTAATGAAGACTTTGTTGTTGCTGCTGCTGCTACCACTGCTAAGGGCTCCACAAGCAAGCCAAAGAAGGCCATGGCAAAGAAGCCTGCTCATAAGCCAAGTGCTTCAACCCCAATGCCCTCACGGCCAAGTTCCTCAGCAATGCCCTCATGGCCAGATTCTTCAAAGCCCTCACGGCAAATTCCTCAAGCTGCTCCAGCTCCTCCAAAGTCCTCAGCTCCTCCGTCAAAATCCTTAGCACCTGTGCATCTCGCCACGTGCCAAAGGACAACAACCATCTCTATTGCCTCAGGAGCTTCTGCTAGTTCTTTAGCTGCACCAAATTCATCAACTGGCCCCTTTCTGCTGAAGACAAAGGCCACTGCTGAATGAGGCTCTCGACCAAGTCCTCACAAGAAGCAGGTCGCCTTTCAAGTACCGGCCGAAGATGACGAAGCTGATGATGAGGAACTTGCCGAAATCCTCAGAGACAGACAGCTCAGGGCCGCTAGAGCCAAAGGCAGCAATGTGACATTGATACTGGATCCGAAGTTGATCCTAGACTTCATTGACTTGTGGCACAAGGACCCCAACACACCTCTGCCTGAGCTGAACCTCACTCCTGGTCAAAGTCATATGCTGACTAACTTCATTGATGAGGAAAAATGGAAATTTGAACAGGGAAGGAGGGTGAAGAAAGCGCAGTACAAGAAAGAGCGCTTTCTGGAGAAAAATGTTCTGAAGCTTTCACCTGAAGAACTTGTTGCTCTTCAATCTGAGATCAAGAAACTGAGTGATGAATTTGATCGCTACTATGCTGACTGGCTTGGATCCAAAGTCGAATTTGTAAAGATAACCGAACAGTTCACTTCCAATGTTGCAGCCCCAACGCAATAAGAAAATCCTCAGGCTGAGGCATCTGCTCAGCCTACTGAAGAGCATGCCAGCACCGCTGATGAAAATTAGGCTCTTGAAGATACTCACAGTACCAGGGCTGATGACTGCATTCCAGCCGCTAAAGAAATTGCCAGGGCAACCACTAGTGTTGCGCCTGAAGAAAATGAAGAAGTCGGGGCAACTACATCAGTTGTGCCTGAAGTTATTGAACCAAATTCCTCTGCTCGTCTTGCACCTACCCCAACTCTGATCCTTCCATATACATCAGATGTGAAGAAGAACAAGGCTGCAGAGCATGCAGCTGTGAAGAAAAGGAAGGCATCAAATGCATCAGATTCTTCATCTCCGAAGAAGATGAAGCCACTGACCAGCTCGTTTGAAAATCCTATTGATGCTATTCCAGTCTCAAGCATGCCATCAAAGGAATTCGTTCTTTTTGATAAAGAATACATGATCCCAAGCGGATCCGATGAAGACATTCCTTCTGCTGCTTCCTCAGAGCAGTTGGATGAAGAAATTGAAGCGGATGCAATCCCTTCAACACCAATAGTCTCATCACCAATGCCTCAGTTCACTGCTGAAGAGGCCGGCGTTAAAGAAATAAATGAAGAATATGTGGACATTGGATGCACAACTGCAGTGTTGAAAAATGACTTTTGGGAAAGTCACCACCCCAATTCTCCTCTATTCACACCCCTTCAACAAATTCCTCAGTCCCCTATAACCATTGAAGTTCAAATGGGATCTAAAGAACCTCATGCCACACCGTCTATCCATGAAGAGATTCCAGCCACTAGTGCTGAAGAAAATGTTAATGAAGAACTGAAGACTCAGGCTGTCACTCAAGAAGAAGCTGAAATTCCTCAGCCAGTGGATCATGAGATTGTGATTCCTGAGGTGATGATGCAATTGACCGATACCCCTCAGCCCAAGCCAAAGGATCCCTTCTCGAAGAAGTAGAAATTCAAGGCTGATGACTTCTTCGGCGAGCATGTGTTCTTCACAGACTATAACCCTTATGACTCTGCTCATCTTAGAAGGAAGCGCTTCTGGACTGCCAGCCAAGCAAACTTTTATTCTTCACTGCTCTTCAACAAGGACAAAGTCTTCAACCATGCGCATATTCCTCACGTGGACATGGAATCACTGCCTTGCTTCACCCCAGTCCTCAGTGTGCTTCATGATGCAGGATTGCTCAACTTTTACACGGATATTTGCGATTGGAATGAAGAGCTCATTCTTCAATTCTATGCAACTCTGCATATCACAGGCGATGCTGACGATGTGAACTCTTGGGTATTGGACTGGATGACAGAAAACACACATTTCAAAGCACCCACGCCCTGCCTGTCAGTCCTCCCCTTGAAGGCGCTCGTTGCATCTATCATGAACCTGAACTCACTGCCCATTACATGCAAGTGCTAATGAAGCCTCTAAAGCCAGGTCAACCTCCAAGGACCAAATTCCTTGTGAAGGAATTGATGTTTGTGCCTAGAACTGTCTATCGCATTCTGACGAAGACATTGAGTCCAATCAAAGGCCACGATTCAAATGATGAAGAAGTTGTTGGCATCATGAAGAATCTGCTATTCAATATCATACATGGCATTCCTATCAACTACCATGATTTCTTCATGAGGACTCTGGCAAATGTTGCCCTCTCTCCGTTTGAGTTGAAGCCTTACACTCCCTGGATTATGAGATTCCTCAAAACAAGGTCTTCACTCAATTACAAGGCTGATTTTCAGAATCATGTCAGTTACCTGCCCCGAATAGAAGTCCTCAAGCGGATATTTTCCTCATCTGATGAAAAGGGCAAGGCTACTACTAATATTGATGAAGGCATTCATCCATTGGATGGTCAGTTTCGCAAAGCTGCATCTTACTCCACCAATGATGATTCTGCTACTCATAATTCTGGCGCTAATGCATCAAAGCCAAATCCTCAAGCAACAACTCCCGGGGTGATGACTGACCATGAGCTTCTTCTTAGTCTTCACCGGAAGGTGGATCGAAACCACAAATGGGATAACCGTCAGTTTGGTTCTATTCTTCACAACATGACTACTACACACAATGCAGTGAAGAAAAACCATTACTACCTCCATGAAGTCTTCGGTCGCACCTGGGCTGTTTTGTCACGTCTGTATGGTGGAGAAGATCTAAAGCAAAGGGGTTTCAAGCAGGACTTTGAATGGTCTCAGCCGCCACCGGCGAAGAAATTCAAGAAGACTGAAGTTTCTTCCTTGGTGGCCAGCTCATATTCTTCATCACGCGAAACCGATGAGCATGAAGACTTGGACGACACTGCGGCAGGCCCTACAACAACAAACGACCCCAACAAAGTTGGCGCTCCTCCATCAACTTGATATTCTTCTAGGGCGTTACTCCTCATTTTCGATCGTTTTGGTCATTCGATGACAAAGGGGGGGAAATTTGAGTTAGTCTTCAAGCGGGTCTACTTATATGGGCATTTTTTCTCTAAGTTTCAACTCTCGTTCTTCTGAGACTTTATTCGATCGAGTTGTAAACTTAAACTCTATGGTGGTCTGATACTTCTGCTGAGTTTTCCTGCATGCTTATTCCTCATTAATGTTAATGCATGCATGCTGAATTACATTAGTCACCATATTTCATCATGCATTTCAAATTCTTCATATTATATGTTAAATGCGTGTATGGATTACAAGATATAGGGGGAGATCTCCATGATTCTACTCTTCAAAGTGATCGTTGCTTCAAAGGCAAATTCCTCACTATGCACATCTTCAGGGGGAGTTCTTCTATATCTTGCAATCAAATTCCTCAATATCAGTATTTACACTTCATATGTTTATCCCCGTTGAAAACTTAACCTATATTGTCATCAATCACCAAAAAGGGGGAGATTGTAAGTGCATCTAGTGCCCCTTAGTGATTTTGGTGTATTGAAGACTTATAGGTTAAGGGACTGATGCGTTTGTGAGTGTACACAGGTCTATAAGTCTATGAGGAGTTTGACATTTACAGTGAAAGTCGACCCCTAAAAATGAAGTTCTTCGACTGAAGACTTTGGATTTCTGAAGACTTTGAACTTGAAAGTGAAGAAATTGGTGTAATCCTGAAGACTTGGTATTCATTCGAGGAACATGAAGCATCAAGACTTTTGTTTTCGTAGTTTCATTTTCTCTTTCTTGAGTCATGGGAAACACCGTACTGTTAAAGGGGGTCGAGGAAATACTAAGGAAAAATTTCCAAGTGATGCTCAACTCAAATCCTACACCTACCAATCCCTTCGAGTGAAGCCATTGGAAATCTCATACAGCTCAGTCAATTTCTTCAGTGACAGAGACGAAGTTCTTCTGGTCTCTGAGGAATTTGTTCTGACTGAGGAGTTAGGAATTCGCCAGTGCGGATTGCCTACACAGTGAGGAACATGATAGCCCTGAGGAATTTGATACTCAAAATTCCGACCGTTGTTGTGCTATGCGCCAGCTGTCCCAAAATATCTACCTACCTAACGGTCATATCATTGAA
This sequence comes from Triticum aestivum, assembly GCF_018294505.1. Classification (NCBI taxonomy): domain Eukaryota; kingdom Viridiplantae; phylum Streptophyta; class Magnoliopsida; order Poales; family Poaceae; genus Triticum; species Triticum aestivum. Next base: position 324,984,770 of record NC_057809.1, read on the forward strand.
GGGCATTTATGTCTTATCATGTTGGTCTGCTCCCTAGGCTATAAATAGCCACCCCCTACAACCACTAGCTGGTTGGCTGCTCTGAGGGAAACTGACACTTGTCATTTGAGAGCATCCCATCCTCCGAGGACTTTGAGTGAAAATCATCAAGTGAGGAAAACCCAAACCCAAACACCTACAAACCCAAAGTGATTGAGCATCACTGAAGAGATTGATCCTGCGTGGATCCGACGCTTGTTACCTTTGAAGACTGGGCATCTTCCAGCCGGTTAGGCGTCATGGTCTAGAGCATCCAAGAGGAAATTGTGGTTCGCCGAGTGACCGAGTCTGTGAAGGTTTGGAAGTCACCTAAAGACTTACCACGAGTGATTGGGCGAGGTCTGTGTGACCTTAGCTCAAGGGGAATATGGTGAGGACTAAGTGTCCTGAGCTACGTGGTCAGGACTGGGTGTCCAGGACTGTGTGTCCTCAGGTTTAAATACCTAGCCGCCCTAACCAGACGTACAACTGTCACAGCAGTTGGAACTGATCTACCAAATCATTGTCTTCACCGAGCTAACTGGTTCCATTTCCTCAACCCTTCCATTTCCTCATTTCTGTGTTGTGTGCTTGTTCATATTTGTTTGAAGACTTTGAGTGAAGACTTTCTCTATTTACTTAGCTCAATTTCTTTAGTCTATTTGTCTTCATTCTGTTTATCCTATGTTTACGCTTTTTGTACTTTATGCTTGTTTTCATTTCATCATGAAGACCATGCTCATGTTCTGTTATGTTTACTTCTGAGTACTTATTCCGCTGCAAGTAGTTCTTCACTCAAATTCCTCAGTGAAGAATTCATAAAAATTGCCTATTCACCCCCCTCTAGTCGATATAACGCACTTTCACCACGCCTTCATCCAATATGTTCGTACCCTCGGATGCAAGATCTCGTTCGCCTCTGTGAAACACCCCCGGAGCAATGGACAGGCTGAGAGGGCAAACACTGAAGTGTTGTGTGGATTCAAGAAAATAACTTTCGATACGCTGCTGAAGCACGTCAGGTGGTGGATCGAGGAGCTGTCGATAGTTCTCTGGCCCCTCAGAACGACACCTAATCGAGCTACCGGCAGACTCCCTTCTCCCTGGTCTACGGGGCAGAAGCAGTTATCCCCACGGAACTCATGTACGGTTCTCCTCGGGTGCTTACCTATGATGAAGTAGTGCGAGATCAGCACCGGCGTGGCGATGTTGTGCTACTCTAGGAGAACCATCTCCGAGCTGCTACGCGTGTTGCATGCTACCAGCAAGCCCTACGTCGCTATCACAGTCACAGGGTTCATGCCCGGTGTTTTGAGGAAGGTGACCTTGTCCTTAGGCACGTTCAGTCCGCCAAGGGTACAAACAAGTTTTCACCAAAGTGGGAAGGCCCTTACCTGATGGTACGAGTCACCAGACCCGGCGCAGTCCGTCTGGAGACCAGAGAGGGCACTTAGTTGCAAAACTCATGGAATATTGAGCATCTCCACAAGTACTATCCGTAAGGCGTGAGGCTGCCAGGCACTGCCCGGCAGCCACCCTTTTGTACATGCCTTGCCTCAGCTGGGCAATGACCCCGTGCAAGAGAAAATAAAGGAGCGATGTAGAGGGGGGGCAACTAAGATTGCATGCATGCATGAGCACACCAAGATCACTGCATAAGCATCTCATGAGCATTTGTATATGCATATAGATAGGATTGCATCCTGCATTCATTATCATCTATAAGAAGTTGCAGGTTCCTGCCTTAAACTTGGCTTCGACAAAGGGCGAGAAGATTGCACGGCACAGCGATCCCCGACAAGGCCAAACAGACAAGTTTTATCTCTTGTCCATTAGTGTTCTGCCAAGCTATAACTTTGCATGAGAATACCTCGCCCCTCTTTTGAAACCTAGGTGCTCCCATCCATGACTCGAACGTTGCTTCGGTTAGGATGGTCGCAGTAGCCTCTAGTAAAAAAATGGAGTTGGCGGGGGGCTGGCCCCTCTGTCTGTTCCCCGGCAGACGTAGCTCTCCGGCAGACAAAGAGGGTGCTGGCAAGATATCCTGCCGGGAAAAACTCGTTTATTTACATTAAAAGGCATTCCACCTCTACATGGACATACACATGCACGAGTTCCCGGCAGAGTTCATCTTTTTCATTCATATGCTGATACAAGTACAAGCATTACATAAAACAAAGATGGACTCAAGAGATTACATTATTTGAATTGAAATTTGGCAACTGCCTACAAGTTTAAGATTGAAAAAAGATAAGTTCTCCGTAATTCCCTTTGTTGTCCCTCTCCTCCTAGGCACGATCGTCAAAAGCAAGGAGGGCAAAAGGAGCACCAGAGCTGGAGTCTAGTCCGTTCCCATCGGGCTCCAGGAGAGGTAGCCCGATGGGAACGGGAGCGCAAGGGGACGCCCCGATGGAGAGCACGGCGGAAGGTGGCCCCGTCAACCACCATCACCAGGGCCAGCAGGACTCAGCGGGGCTAATGAAGCTGCAGCCCAAGAAGAAGCCTGCCGGGAACCAGCTGGAAGACTGCTGGAGGGCCCGACAGCACCATCTACACCTCTTCATCCAACTCCCCGGTAAATCGCATTGCCAGGTAGGAGACGCATATGCAGATGATGGTGCTACTGCCTGATGAAGATGGTGCGGGCAATGATCAGCCGGAGTCAGAGTCGTCGCTCCCCCGCCCGCTATTGTCGTCATCGCCGTGACTGTCCTCCTCGTCGCTTTTGCTTGATGAGGAGCTTTCGTCGTCGGTCGAGCTCTCCATGCAGCACCCTAAGCGACCTCCCGAGCGCCTGAAGATCTTGACAAAGAGCAAGCCACTCTCCATTAATTTGAAATGGAGAATGTGCCCCTCCGAGAAGCTATAGGCACGAGCGAAGGTCTTCCAGCCACGGCAAAGATACATTACATGAGGGGCAGGGAAATCGACATCGACCCACATGCTTCCATTCCCACAACCCCTCATGTGTAGCCTCAGGGTGCATGGTTGCTCAAGCTCCATCTCCCGCTCAAAGAAAGTTGGAAGATGAAGGTGAAAGCACAAGGGCTTATACAGCCTGATGATGAACTCTCGAGGTTGGTCCCAAACGTGGTCTTCCATCGGAGGAAGAACCGCTGGTGGGGGCGCAGCCAAGGAGCTCCCCTGCCCTCCTCCTTCTCGAGCACCACGACGGCCACGGCCTCGCCCCCTCCTCCCTCCTCTTGCGGCGGTCTCTGCCACCTCAGGTTCCAAAGGATGAGGGATACGCTGCCAAGTAGAAGCCCTCGTCACCGCCGCTGGGACACTATTGCGCCCTCGCCCTCTCACCATGGCTAAGGGAGAAGGATTGAGGAAGGAGAGGTATGTGCAGAGGGGTACTGCCTTTGTCTCTTTTTATAGAGGGGACAAGGCAGAGGGCTGGCCCCTCGCACTGGAGATGGCCACCCCGCTCCTCCAATACGGCCTCTCTGCGCCCTCGGCAGCTTTGGAAATCAAGGCCGACCCTCTACTCCAACCATAGACGTTCGATTTTCACCCATGGCACTCCTCTCCGTGCCCTCTGCATCCACCACCTACCACGCCCAATGCATGCGGAGCACATGGCCGGTGCATGCAGGACAGGGTGCAAGTGGGATGGCAGTTTTTGCCCCGTGATCGTGGGGCCAGGTGAATTCACAAGCCACGATCAAAGTTCCCCCGCGACGTTAGACGCCACGCGTGGAGAACCCAGAAACTGGCCTGAAATCAAGCCTAATGAAGCGACAATTGAAATCTCAAGGGGCCAACCCCTTCAGCAACCCTTCATGTGCACTTATTAGGCCCTACACCAATGACGGTCAGGAGCGGGTTCGGTGCAGGCCTGGGGGCTTCTGTCGATGCAACAGACCCTGTGTCCATTTCCTAGACTGTGCACATGCACAAGAACAGAATTGAAGCATCAGGTGGTGTCAGAGATTGAAGGACCAAGAGATTTGAAGAACCAACATATAGCTCGGAGGGATCTAGATCAAGCCAGAAGAGCAGTATATCGGCAAGAGAAGGGCCTCCCTTGCCGAGCAGGCAAGCCTGACAGGCAAGGCCACCGCCAGAAGCAAGCAACCAAGGTGCCCCGGTAGGGCCTGCCGGGGCTCACGGAGGCAAAACCACCACACCAACCACTCAAGCGTGACCCATGTCATCAATCAGTGTGGTGTCAAGCCGCAAGGTGATTAAGTGGCAGCCATTCGCCACATGGAAGCCATTCGCCACATGGCGGCCATTTCCTACAGAAGAAGCATACAGGTGAAACCCGTCCTACGACGTGTCAATCAAACAAGCGCGGAGCTGGCGAGACAGCTGGCAAGCCTTGCCGGGCAACCAGTGATGTGACACTAATCGGTGCATTTAATGCACCCTGTCAGCCCGCGGAGTTAGGTATCATAGCACTATTTGCTATCCTATCAGTGGATAATGACCACTTTGCCACTCTGGTGACCCCTTAATCTGTAAAAGGAGGCCCATGGCACCCATAGGAGGGGTTGGGAAGTTGAGGATCTCGCACCCCATATGCGCATACTTGCTGCTACCATACGGCGACCCCTACCAGGAAAGTGTACTATGTTGCATTATCCACATTCCACCATCAATCCACCAAAGCAGGAGTAGGGTTTTATGCCTCACGGCAGCCCGAACCTGGGTAAATTTCTTGTGTGCTCTCTGGCGTGCTGCCACGCGCTGGTCTGCTCTTTGTGCAACACGACGTCCCCCTGCCGAACCAGCAAAGGGGCCTCTTGGCCCCATAGGTGGTCGTGGATATCCCGCGACACCTTATTCCATAGTCCATCAAATCTTTACCCAAAACTTGAAAACTTCACAACACAAAACTCAACAGAAAACTCATGAGATTCGTTAGTATAAGAAAATAAAATCACCACTTATGGTACTGTTGTGAACTCATTATTTATTTATATTGGTGTGATATCTACTGTATTCCAACTTCTCCATGGTTCATACCTCCTGATACTACCCATAGATTCATCAAAATAAGCAAACAACACATAGAAAACAGAATCTGTCAAAAACACAACAGTTTGTACTAATCTGTAACTCTCGAATACTTATGTAACTCCAAAAATTCTGGAAAAATAGGACAATAGAGGCAATTTGTATATTAATGTTCTACTAAAATATTTAGTATTTCATCACGCTTCTGATAAAAATGAGAATTATTTTTCTGGGCGCAAAAGTTTCTGTTTTTCAGCAAGATCAAATCAACTATCACTGTAAGCAATCACAAGGTCTTACTTGGCACAAACACTAATTAAAGCACCAAAACACAATTACTATAGAGGTAATAATGTGTACTTTATTCAAGAACAGTAGAAACACAAAAAATCAAAAATAAAATTGGGTTGCCTCCCACCAAGCGCTATTGTTTAACGCCCCTACCTAGGCATATTGCAATAGATCTAGGTATTGGCATAATAGTAAGGGAGATCATCCATGCTCATCTCATACTCCCTTCTTTCAGCAGCAAGTTTCCTTTGTGGTAAGAAAAACTAATCAAAAGGGCTAAATTTAATAGGGTAAGGATCCCTAAGATCGAGTTCAGGAGGAATAGGTTCCTCCTTCGGCCCCTTATAGTTTATAATCAACTCATCATTATAAGATTTTCTCTGGTGAAACGTCATAAGCTTATATCCTAACACAAACCCTAGTCCGTTGTTTTGTATGGCAAAATTATCATTAAGTTCGGACATCTTATCAACCAAAACCTCGATAGGGACTCTTTTTCTCAAATTTTCATTATTGGAAACAAAATCGGGAGACTGCTATCTCATTATTTCCTCTTGATTGAAAAGGATTTCCTCTATGGGAGGACAACCAGCACTTATTTTATAATGAGAAAAAATTTTGCTAGCTTCTTTCATGATGATTCTAAACTCATGAGCTAGAAATATAGTAGCAACACGCTTAACTTGAGAGTGCTGAATATTAGAAAACTATAGGAAAATCCTTTGTGTGCTAGGATGCATATGAACAAACTGTCTTTCAACTTCAATTATGAGCAAAGTTATAGCATCTGCAAGACTATTAGTTTTATGAAGAATAGATCCTCCTAGCATAGGCAGCGTGTCAGCACAAGTAAAGAAATCTTGAATAACACATTTTCCAATAATATTACCACTACCAATTCGGATTTTCTTTGTATGCATAATAGTAGTTTCTTCATGAGGATTATTAGCAAAGTCATCAAAAAATTCCTCAAGATTACTACTATCTTTTTCAATAAAAATCTCCTCAGATTCAGACATAGTGACAATAAACCGATCTAACAAACGACCAAACAAAAGAAGGCAAACGAAAAGACGAACGGAAGAAGGGCGAATAAAAGGGCAAATCTTTTTGTATTTTTTGGAAAATTGTTTTAGAAGTGGGGGAGAGGAAAACAAGAGGCAAATGGAAAATAATGCAATGCAAGAGATGAGATTTTTATGATGGGTACTTGGTATGCTTGATGTAGATCTCCCCGATAATGGCGCCAGAAATTCTTCCTACTACTTCTTGAGCTTGTGTTGGTTTTTCCCTTGAAGAGGAAAGGGTGATGCACCACAGTAGAGATAAGTATTTTCCTCAGTTAAGAACCGAGGTATCAATCCAGTAGGAGAAACGCGCAAGTCCCAAATAGATGCACCTACACAAACAATCAAATACTTGCACCCAACGCGAAAAAGGGGTTGGCAATCCCTTCACGGTCACTTGCAAAGGTGAGATCTGATAGAGAGAGATAAGACTAAACAAAAGATAAAATATGTTTGGGTTTTTTGTGGTTTATAGATCTGAAAATAAAAGATCGCAAAATAGTAGATCAGAAACAAATATGATGGAAAATAGACCCTGTGTCCATAGTTTCACTAGAGGCTTCTCTCTCGAAGGCAAATAATACGGTGGGTGAACAAATTACTGTCGATCAATTGATAGAAAAGCGCAAAGTTATGACGATATCCTAGGCAATGATTATGCATATAGGCATCATGTCCATGTCAAGTAGACCGACTCCTGCCTGCATCTACTACTATTACTCCACACATCGACCGCTATCCAGTATGCATCTAGAATATTAAGTTCATAAAGAATGGAGTAGCGCCTTAAGTAAGATGACATAATGTAGAGGAATAAACTCAAGCAATATGATGAAAACCCCATCTTTTTATCCTTGATGGCAACAATTCAATACGTGTCTCGCTACACCTACTTTTTCACTGGGTGAAATCACGCAAGATTGAACCCAAAGCTAAGCACCTCTCCCATTGCAAAAAAACCAATCTAGCTGGCCAAACCAAACCGATAGTTCAAAGAGAAATACAAAGATATCAAATCATGCATATAAAAATTAAGAGAAGATTCAAATAATATTAATATATAAGCTGATCATAAATCCATAATTCATCGGATCTCGACAAACACACCGCAAAAGAAGATTACATTGGATAGATCTCCAAAAACATCAAGGAGAACATGGTATTGAGAATCAAAGACAGAGATGAAGCCATCTAGCTACTAGCTATGGACCGTAGGTCTGAGGTAAACTACGCTTCATCAAAAGGGAAATAGAGTTGATGTAGATGCCCTCTGTGATCAAATCCCCCTCCGGTAGGATGCCGAAAAAGGCCCCAAGATGGGATCTCATGGGAACAGAAAGTTGCGGTAGCGGAAAAGTATTTTTCGTGGACTCCCCTAAGGGTTTTGGGATATATGTGAATATATAGGACGAAGAGCTCGGTCGGGAAGGTCATGATGGGGCCCACAAGGTAGGGGGGCGCCCTCCACCCTTGCCACCTCGTGGATCTTCTGACTTGGACTCTAAGTCCCCTGGGTGTCTTCTGGTCCAAGAAAAATCATCGTGAAGTTTCATTCTGTTTGGACTCCGTTTGATATTCCTTTTCAGCGAAAATCAAAAACAAGGAAAAATAGAAACTGTCACTGGGATCTAGATTAATAAGTTAGTCCCAAAAATAATATAAAATATCATATTAATGCATATAAAACATCCAAAACAGATAATATAATAACATGGAACAATCAAAAATTATAGATACGTTGGGGACGTATCATCTGGCATCCGTGAGTGCATTGACCCTATGGCTATGTTTTCATATCACCCCAACAATTCTTTCTCGAGGATCAGGATGAGTTTGGACATGTTAGGGAGACTGCGTGGAACATGGATGAGATATTGTCTTCATATAAGGAGGAGAAGTCTATTGTCACCGAATCTATCAAGGATTTTCTTCCTACATATGACACTCTATGCCATATCCTTAGGTACGCTCTCAGTCTTGAGGTTGATGATTCAGATAACTTGAGAAGCACCATGATTGACATATTTGTGCTTGCTGGAGATAAGAAGATGGATGTTCTGGATTCCATATTCTATGAGATAAGGCAATGTGTAAGTGAGCCGAAGTCGTGCAACATTTCATCCATGCATTAATTGAGTCTGTGTGTGCTTCCAAATATATTGCTCAGTATCACACTTCGATACCCAAGTGAAATGTGAATTGGATACCTCCTAATCATGATCCATATGTGTTGCCCAAGAAGGGGCAAAACCCAACATTTGAGGATCGTGCCATGTTTACACTAGGTTCTATTTTTTACTTCCCGTATTCCTTGGGGGCGTGATACATATGCACCTACAAACTTCAAAATTGTTGGCAACCTATTCAAGATGTGATTCCATTCAGCACAAGAAAATTTAGGATATTAACAAAGGCAGGTCATATAGGCGCAATGAGAAGGTGTATATGGCACCACATGGCATGGAGACTCAACTAGGATCAGATTATAAGGACAACGTGGCCACAATGTATGAGAACCATTTATATGGCTGGCGGTTCGATGATCATGATGATTACGCTTTCACCCCCTGATGTCTACTACACAACTTGTTCTTGTAGACTCGTGTTCGGCCTCCAAATGCAAAGTTTTGTAGGATAGTAGCAATTTTCCCTCACGTGGATGGCCTAAGGTTTATCAATCCATGGGAGGCGTAGGATGAAGATGGTCTCTCTCAAACAAACCTGCAATCAAATAATAAAAAGTCTCTTGTGTCCCCAACACACCAAATACAATGGTAAATTGTATAGGTGCACTAGTTCAGCGAAGAGATGGTGATACAAGTGTAGTAATGATAGTGATATTGATTTTTGTAATAGTAACAATAAAAACACCAAGGTACCAAATAACAAAAGTGAGCACAAATGGTATTGGAATGCTTGAAAACAAGGCCTAGGGTTCATGCTTTCACTAGTGCAATCTCTCAACAATGCTAACATAGTTAGATCATATGGAAACCCCTCAACACTCCAAAGTTCTTATCTACTGGAGAACATAAGACGAGATTGTTTGTAGGGTACGAAACCACCTCAAAGTTATTGTAACATCCCAATTTTTTAATTTGGAATGTTATACATTAGGACAGCATTGCATATCATATTTTATTGCATTTTGGCTTGATCCTAGAAATTCTACGCAACTCAAGGACCCACGGAGAGAGTTGGGAATTTCGTTATTTTCATATTTGAGTTTTTCTCGAACTTTGAAAAGAGGATCGTTTGATTTTAATTATTTTCTCTTCGAATATTTATTTTATAAAAATAAAAGAGAGAGGATAAAATGACTTCCTCTAAATAAAGAAATATTGGAGATTTAATGTTAAAATCAAATAAGGTTTTTATTCAGATTTTTATCGCTATTTTATTTGAATTAGGAAAAATATGCGTTTTTCAAATTTTCATTAGAGGCCCAAATAAATGTTCACCTTGTCCGGCATATTCTTAGAGGATGTGGAACATTTATTTCAGGATTTTTTGAGTCCGTTTGGTATTTCTTTTATTTGTTTTTCTGCACGGATTATATTAAAAAAAAAGAAACCGACTTTGGGCCGTACCCGCCCGGGACTCCAACCAGGGGGGATTTTTAAGCCGCCGAGGCCGTAGCCCCACAGCCCACCATCCCACCCCGCCGAAACCCTAGCCGCGCCAGCCCACCGCCGCCCGCGCCGCGCGCCTCCGCCACCGCCCGCTGCCACCGCGCCGCGCCGACCCGCCAGAGCCGCGCCGCCGCCTCGCCGCCCCGCCGTCGTGGCCGGAGTTCGCCGGAGCCACCGGAGTTTGCCGCCGCTGGCGCTGGTTTCCTTTGACCAGTTCGGTTTTTGGTAAAAACCTAGATGCGTTTTTTATTAGATCGGTTTTATTTTTTTCTGGTTTAGTTATATAGCGGACGTTTGTCCGTACGTTCATTTTAACGAACGATATTCGCCCGTTTGCCGCAGATAGCGAACGTTCATTCGTTAGTCTGTTCGTCAGTTTTTTCTTTTTCTCAGATTTTTCACGATTATTTTCGATCGTGATTTTTGATCCGATTTTCGTTTTAGTTTAACTTTTCACTTGTTTATCGGAATCAGGCGATTCAAGCGCCTAGAGTTTCTTCTCGAAGCCCTCTGTCTATTTAATCAACTTAAACAAGTTTTTGCTACTGTAAAATTTGACTTTAGTCCAGATTAGTAATCGAAGCTTGTTTCTTTCACAGTTTGAGTTTCGTTGTTTCGTTTGATTTGATTCTTTTTGCAAACCGGAGTTCTTAATTTGAACTTTCTATTTAGATCTTCTTTTTTGAGTTTACCTGTGCATCTTGCTTGATTGCTTATTGTATGCTTGTTTGATTGCGATAAAGTACCCGGAGTGTGAAGCGTGCTACTTCGAGTCTCTAGGTTTCACGGATCATCAGCAAGGCAAGTAACACTTTGATCATACCCCTTTACTACCCAGTTTTATTGCATTAGATCAATCCTCAAACAATTGCATGGTTAGGATCTGAATAAATTGTGGGTTGGGAAGTAGATGAGGTAGTACCTATTCACCTGTTTATTATCAAACCTATGGGAGTTACTTCTACGTTGCTTATATTGCTATGCTATGCTCATAGACGTGGTTTGGGTTTGAGTGTATTCATGACAGATGTGAGTATTGTTAATTAATGGTTAATTTGAGGTGGCAACTTTAATACACATCTAGGTGGATTCAGGCACCTGGGGAACCTAGTGTTGCCTGTATTTTTGGAAATCCCGGGGTACCGTCTGATTCTCCTATGGACTGCCACCTAGGCTCAAAGGGATCATAAGATTATTCATGCTAGAAACTTCCGTGTGCAGCCACATGCCATTATGGGCTCTGTCATACTTGAGTAAGTTGTGGGAAACCTTTCCATGATGGGCTAGTAGATGTAGGGGATTGTAGGTGTACAGGCCTATCTATCGGTTAAGGGGACCTCTTCGGAAAGACTGTGTCTCGGTCATCCGTTTCTCAAACATTATGTAGTGCGAGAAATCCAACGGAGGAGATCGAGTCTGGTGGGGAAAAGTGCACAAACCTCTGTAGAGTGTACAAACTAATCATGGTTAGCCGTGTCCCCGGTTATGGACATCTTGAGTATCTAGTTCTTGGATTATCATGTGGATCTCATCACTCTTAATATAATTTGATTGGGTTTAATGATGATGCTTAATTGGGATTGAGTTGGGTGAACCTTCTGAATGTTTCACAACCACCATGATAGTTAAATAAAATTTATTCCTTTGTTGTAGGGAAAAATTGGCTTTTCGCAAAACATATTAACCATACAGCCTCCACCAGCCATATATGCATGTAGAGATAGCATTATTCTGTTCATTACTCTCTTGTGTTACATTGCGAGCATATTCCATGTGTTGACCCGTTTCGGGCTGCAACGTATCATGTTGCAGACTTTTCAAGGCGACGAGTAAGGAGCCTTATGTAACACCCTCGATGCGACTATATCTCCCACGTGTCGAGGCACGACTTAGAGGCATAATCGCATTGAAGTCATATGTTGCAAGTTAGGCAATCTTCACAACATCCCATGTAATATGAATAATAAAGGGGAGATAACATAGTTGGCTTACACTCGCCACGTCAATCAAGTACATAAATAACATTAAATCATCCAAACACTCATGGCCCGACTATGGCACCAAAATAAAAGAGAACCCAACATGCGACACGATCCCAATCACCCCCAACTGGGCACCACTACTGATCATTGGGAAAGGAAACATAGTAATGTTGAGAGTCTTCATCGAACTCCCACTTGAGCTCATACGCGTCTCCTGGAGCGGAATCATCGGGCCCTGCATCTGGTGTAATAGTAATATGTGAGCTACAGGGGCTCAGCAATCTCGCACCCTAAGACTATTTAAGCTTAAAGGTATGACAGGGTAAAAATATGTGGAGCTGCAGCAAGCGACTAGCATATATGGTGGCTAACTTATTCGCAAAGGAGAGCGAGAAGAGGAGGCAAAGCGCGAGCGAGAAACTAGAGAGCAACCTGCGCAAACATTACTCCAACACCGTGCCCACTTCCCGGACTCCGCAGAGAAGATGCCATCACGGTAACACACTCAGTTGATTCATATTAATTAATTAAGGTTCAAGTTATCTACAACCGGACATTAACAAATTCCCATCTGCCCATAACCACGGGCACGGCTTTCTAAAGTTCAAATCCCTGCAGGGGAGTCCCAACTTAGCCCATGACAAGCTCTCACGGTCAACGAAGGAATAGACCTCCTCCCAAGACGTTCCGATCAGACTCGGTATCTCGGTAATTCAAGACACTTCGACAGGTTAAAACAAGACCAGCAACACCGCCCGAATGTGCCGACAAATCCCGATAGGAGCTGCACATATCTCGTTCTCAGGGCACACTCAGATGAGCAAGACGTCGGGTAGGCCAGCCCAGAGTTGCCCCTGGTAGCCCCGGACATCGCTCGGTTGGACCAACACTCAGAGGAGCACTGGCCCGGGGGGGGGGGGGTTAAAATAAAGATTACCCTTGAGTCTGCAGAACCCAAGGGAAAGAAAAGGCTAGGTGGCGAATGGTAAAACCAAGGTTGGGCATTGCTGGAAAAGCTTTAATCAAAGCGAACTATCAAGGGGTTCCCATTATAACCCAACCGCGTAAGGAACGCAAAATCCGGGAACATAACACCGATATGACGGAAACTAGGGCGGCAAGAGTGGAACAAAACACTAGGCGAGAGGCCGAGCCTTCCACCCTTTACCAAGTATATAGATGCATTAAGATAACATAGCAATATAATGATATCCCCAACAAGTAAAATATATGTTCCAACAAGGAACGGCCTCCAATCTTCACCTGCAACTAGCAACGCTATAAGAGGGGCTGAGCAAAGCGGTAACATAGCCAATCAACGGTTTGCTAGGACATTGGTGGGTTAGAGGTTTGACATGGCAATTTGGGAGGCTTGCAAGCAAGTGGTAGGCATCGTAGCAATGGCATAGCAAAAGAGCAAGCAAACTAGCATAGCAAAGATAGTAGTGATTTCGAGGGTATGATCATCTTGCCTGCACAGTTGTCAGAGTTGACTGGATCCTCAAAAGCAAACTCAACGGGCTCCTCGTTAGCAAACTCGTCTCTCGGCTCTACCCAAACAAGACAAACAAGCAACAAGGATACAATCAACCACGTGCAAGGATCAAGCGATATGATGCAATGATGATATGCTATGCGGGATGCGATGCGGGATGCAAAATGCAAGATATGATAGGAAATGCATGAACCTGGCCTCAACTTGGAAAACCAAGTGTGCCACTGGAAAGATGAGATGAAATCGCTTGAAAATGATATAGTGAACGCCGGAATCGGAGTTACGGTTTGGAAATGGCAAGCAATTCAAATATGACACCGGTGAGCGATTTACAGCAAGTAGCCATCTAAATGCAACAAGATGAACATGCTACAGCATCCAAACATGACAACAAAATACATGGCAGGGATGCATTCATGACGCTTGAAAAAAGTCTAGCACTGAGCTATGGCCAATTCGTCCATTAACAGGTTCAAACAAGCATGGCAAAAATGCATTTGACAAACAGATTTCAGACTTAGTGAAATTAACACTTGTCTGGAATTTCAGATCAGATAGCACTCTTCGGAGCATGAAAACCATATGCTACAGGACCTGAACATGGAAAAGTAAAGCATGGCATGGAGCTACTCAAAGATCTTAACAAAAGTCCCTTAGTGACCTTGAGCCAAAAGGGATCAGAAAATATATTTGCAAGCATGTGAACATGGCAAAAACATAATCAGATCACAGACTTAGTGAAAACTGGAACATGCTGAAACATGCCATGCTACAGCACCCAAACACGACAACAAAATACATGGCAGGGATGCACACAAGATGCTTAACAAAAGTCTAGCACTGAGCTACGGCCAAATCATCCATTAACAGGTTCAAACAAGCATGGCAAAAATGCAAATGGCAAACAGATCTCAGACTTAGTGAAATCAACACTTGTCTGGAATTTCAGATCAGGTAGCCCTCTTCGGAGCAACAAAACTACATGCCACAGGATCTGAACATGGAAAAGTAAAGCATGGCATGGAGCTACGCAAAGAGCTTAACAAAAGTCCCTTAGTGACCTTAAGCCAAAAGGGATCAGAAAATACAATTGCAAGCATGTGAACATAGCAAAAACATAATCAGTTTCAGACTTAGTGAAAAACTGACACATGCTGAAATATAACTCAAGTAGGCATGTTTACGATCTCGATGCACTCACTATAGAGCAAGTCATGGCAAGACAAGCATACATCCATCAAGAAGGCACAAAATGCAAGCTATACATGGCAAGAACAATAGCATAGCATGCACGGATCAACTACAACATCACCGGCAAAATTGCAAACAAGTTGACAATCTGTCCAGATTCATAAAGTAGCAAAAGTAGAGCTCGATTGACTCAAGCTAGGGTGCTCCATAAATGCAAACAAAGACATGGATGGATAGAGCACTACAATATTAACAAAACTCCCTTACTGATCATCCTCATAAAAGGCACGGATCACTAGGAAACAACAAGAACATAAGGCATCATGAAATAAACAGCTCCAGGACTTAGTGAAATCACTAAGTCCCTGAAAACAGAATTAGCAAGTGCACCACTTTGCAAGCTTGCACAAGTCACCACACACATCATAAAAATACATGGGTTGCACCTCTGGAGAGATGACAAAACCCTTAACAAAACACATGTAGAGCATCAGGGCATACCATGCACACAATAATGATGGCAAAAATGACAAAAGTGCTAAACGGAGTAGCAGATCTGACAATTAACTCAAGTAGCCCTCTTCTAACAGCATTTCGGGCATCAAGATGAACTCAAATGAAAATGATGCAATGGAATGAAATGATGTACTCTCTGACATGAACATTTTGATATGCCATATGCATGAATCGGAGCTACGGATGCAAAGTTACGGGGCTACGAACAGAGCAACATGGATCTGGAATTTGAGGACTTAGTGAAAAAAAAACACCTCCTAGGGTTTACTGTTCATCGCGAACCGGATCCAGATCGGCGGCGCGCCCTTCGAGGTTGACCGGGGAGGACCTCGCCGGAGACGGGGCGTCGGTGGCCGGAGCTCGCCGAGGCGGCGCGGGAGAGGAGGGTGGCGGCGCCGGGCGCGGCGGCAGGCGGCAAGGGCGCGCGGGGCGGCCGGAGCGGGCGGCGAAGGCGGGCGACGGCGGCCGGCGGCGATGGCGCAGGGCGGCGCGGGCTGCCGGAGTAGGAGGCGAGGGAGGCGGGGCGTCGCGTGGGGCGGCGCGGCGGAACCGGGCCGCGGGGGCCGGTCGCGGGCCGCGCGGGCCGGAGGTGGGAGAGAGATGGCGATGTGGGGCGCCGCCACGTGGTGCAACGGGAGTGGGCGGCGGCGATGTCCGGTGCGCGGGCGGACGTCTCCGGTGCGCGGATGAGCGGGGAGCTAGGGTTAGGGTGCGAATGACCCGGGATTTTCGGGGAAGATGCCTTTTTATAGGTAGGAGGAGCTAGGAACCTCCAAATGAGGTGCGGTTTTCGGCCACGCGATCGTGATCGAACGCTCTAGATGATGGATCAGAGTTTGGTGGGTTTTGGGCCAAATTGTAGGGGTGTTGGGCTGCAACACACACGAGGCCTTTTCGGTCCCTCGGTTAACCGTTGGAGTATCAAACGAAGTCCAAATGATACGAAACTTGACAGGCGGTCTACCGGTAGTAAACCAAGGCCGCTTGGCAAGTCTCGGTCCAATCCGGAAATGCTTAATCCCCACACACGAAAGAAAGCTAGAAATGACCACCGGAGGAGAACGAAGTGCCGGAATGCAAAACGGACAACGGGGAAAATGCTGGAATGCATGAGACGAACACGTATGCAAATGCAATGCACATGATGACATGATGTGAGATACATGACAACGACAACAACACACGGAGACAAAACCCGAACCCGAGGAAATAAATATAACTTAACACCGGAAACGGCAAGAGTTGGAGTACAAATAGGGAAAGTTACATCCGGGGTGTTACAACACTCCACCACTACGAAAGGATCTCGTCCCGAGATCTAGGACTGAAAGAACGCCGGGTACTCAGAACGGAGGTGATCCTCGCGTTCCCAGGTAGCTTTACGGTCGGACTGGTGTGACCACTTGACTTTGAGAAATTTTATCAACTTGTTGCGAGTCTTGCGTTCAGTCTCTTCAAGAATAGCAACTGGGTGCTCATGATAAGAGAGATCTTCTTGGAGCTCAATGTCCTCCAAGTTGACGGTGCGGTCAGGAGTCTTGAAGCACTTTCCAAGCTGAGAGACATGGAACACGTCATGAACATTTGCAAAGTTTGAAGGAAGCTCGAGTTGATAGGCGAGGTCGCCTCTCTTGCTGACAATCTTGAAAGGTCCCACATATCTGGGGGCAAGCTTCCCTTTGATACTGAAGCGACGAGTACCTTTCATAGGAGAGACGCGGAGGTAAACATGATCTCCGATCTCGAAAGCCAAATCGCGGTGCTTACTATCATAGTAGCTCTTCTGACGGGATTGGGCTGCTTTGAGGTTATCTCGAATGACTTTGCACATTTCTTCTGCCTCGTTGATTAAGTCATTACCCAAAAGCTGACGTTCACCGGTTTCAGACCAGTTGAGAGGGGTACGGCACTTCCTGCCATACAGAATTTCAAATGGGGCCTTCCCCGAACTTGCTTGAAAACTGTTGTTGTAGGAGAATTCAGCATAAGGAAGACAATCCTCCCACTTCATGCCGAAGGAGATCACACAAGCCCTGAGCATATCTTCAAGAATCTGGTTGACACGCTCGACTTGACCGCAAGTTTGAGGATGGAAAGCTGTGCCGAAGCGGATGTTCGTGCCCATGGCCTTCTGAAAAGAATCCCAAAACTTTGAGGTAAAGATGCTGCCACGGTCTGAAGAGATCACTTGAGGAATACCATGCAGAGAGACAATACGAGAGGTATAGAGTTCCGCCAATTGAGCTGTAGTGATCGACTCTTTGATAGGCAGAAAGTGAGCCACTTTGGTGAGTTTATCGATGACAACGAATATAGCATCATTGCCACGCTTGGACTTTGGAAACCCAGTCATGAAGTCCATTTCAATGTGGTCAAACTTCCATTCTGGAATGGCAAGAGGTTGGAGGAGACCAGCTGGCCTTTGGTGTTCTTCCTTCACTCTTCTGCAGACATCACATTCATTCACGAATTGAGCGATCTCGCGCTTCATTCGAGTCCACCAATAAGCTTGCTTAAGGTCCTGGTACATCTTCGTGCTCCCAGGGTGGATGGAGAGGAGAGAATTGTGAGCCTCGGTCATGATCACTTTACAGAGGTCACCTTTGGGTACAACAATACGATCCTCGAAGAAGAGAGTGTCCTTGTCGTCAAGGCGGTAGCACTTGTACTTGGACTGACTCTTGGCAATCCCAATCTTCACCTTTTTCACCATAGCATCAAGAAGCTGAGCTTGGCGAATTTGGTCTTCTAAGGTAGGAGAGACTAGAAGGTTGGCGAGGAATCCTTGAGGAACAACTTGCAGATTAAGTTTGCGGAAAGCTTCACAAAGCTTAGGTTGATAAGGCTTGAGAATCAGACTGTTACAATAAGCCTTTCTGCTCAATGCATCAGCAATCACATTGGCCTTGCCTGGAGTATACTCAATACTCGGATTATACTCTTGAATCATTTCGACCCATCGAGTTTGCCTGAGGTTGAGATTAGGCTGAGTGAAGATGTACTTGAGACTCTTGTGATCAGTGAAAATGTCCACTTTTCTTCCCAATAGAAGATGTCTCCAAGTCAAAAGAGCATGCACAATTGCCGCCAACTCAAGATCATGATTGGGGTAGTTCTTCTCATTAGGCTTCAACTAGCGAGATGTATAAGCAACAACTTTCTTCTCTTGCATCAATACCGCGCCAAGACCTTGGAGAGAGGCATCACAAAAGACCTCGTACGGCTTGGATTCATCAGGCGGAGTCAGAACTGGAGCAGTGATCAATTTCTCTTTCAAAGTATTGAAAGCAATGTCACACTCCGGAGACCAAACGTACTTGACATGCTTCTGGAGAAGATTAGAGAGAGGCTTCGCGATCTTAGAAAAGTTTTCAACGAATCTTTGGCAATAGCTTGCGAGACCGAGGAAGCTACGGAGTTGCTTCACGTTCTGAGGAGGTTCCCAATTCACAATTGCAGACACCTTCTTAGGATTCACGGCAATGCCCTTGGCAGAGATGATATGACCAAACGCAAAGAACCTCATCGAGCCAAAATTCACACTTGGAGAACTTGGCGTAGAACTTGTGTTCCCTGAGCTTATCGAGAACCAAACGCAAATGCTTGGCACGATCTTCCTTGTTCTTCGAGAAAACCAGAATGTCGTCAAGATAGACCAAAACAAAGTCATTGGTGTAGGCGTTGAAGATGAAATTCATCATGCGAGAGAACGTCGGAGGAGCGTTGGCGAGACCTAAAGACATGATAGTGTATTCATATGAACCAAAACTTGTCCTGAAAGCCGTCTTGGGAATATCTTGCTCACGGATTCGAATCTGATGATAGCCCATACGGAGATCAAGCTTGGAGAATACTTGAGCACCTTTGAGTTGTTCGAACAGCTCATTGATGTTGGGAAGTGGGTATTTGTTCTTGATGGTTTTCTTGTTCACTGGACGGTAATCAACACAAAGTCGGTCCGTTCCATCCTTCTTCTTCACAAAAAGAACACCACAACCCCACGGAGAAGAACTAGGCCAGATGAGACCCATTTTCTCTTGAATATCGAGTTGCTTCTTCAGCTCCTTCAACTCTTCAGGTCCGAGCTTGTAAGGACATTTGCACACAGGTTCCGTGCCAGGCTCAAGATCAATAATGAATTCGACTGGCCGGTGCGGAGGCATTCCTGGAAGCTCTTATGGAAAGACGTCTTGATATTCGCAAACGACTGGAATTTGAGAGATAGCATCCAATTCACCCTTCTCATTGAGAGAAAATAGACGGATTGTATCCTCATGAGCGGCAAAGACAATTACATCCTCAGACGAATGAGTCAATTTAATCTGCCTGGCTGCACAATCAAGCTGAGCCTTGTGCTTAGTAAGCCAATCCATTCCGAGAATAAGATCAATATCTGAGTTACCAAGCACCATAGGAGAAGAAAGGAACTTGTAGTCGCCCAATGTGATAGTAACATCCGGAGCCATCATTTTGGTGTTCATGAACAAACCCGCAGAAGAAACTGCTATCGGCTTAGGCAAATCAATAGTATGCACATCATGCCTGGATGCAAAAGGCTTCAATAAAAATGATAAAGATGCACCAGTGTCAAAAAGAAATCTTGCGGGAATGTCATTAATAGGAAGGTTACCCATGATCACATCTGGTGAGTCCTCTGCCTGAGCTGCATTCAGCAAGTTGACCTTGGCGGACTTGGGGTTATGCTTGACCACAGCTATACTTGCCGATCTGACAGGAGGAGGAGGAGGAAGACGCCTCTAGTTGAAACACTTGTTGGCATAGTGACCCTTCTGTTGGCACTTGTTGCATGTGACCTCTAAAAGCGGACGGTGATACGGAGCACTCGATCTTGGAGCTTGAGACGAAGTCTTGTTCTGAAAGCTAGGGTTGGGTGGGTGGGAAGAACCACTGCCACCTTTGCTCTTCTGCTGATACAGCTGACGAAACGGAGGAGGAGGAAGCCAATACTTCTGCTGCTTGGCCACTTGAGTAGAGGAAGAAGGAGTAACATCTCTGACTCGCTTCTTGGAAGCATCACACCTCAACTGAGCAGCCTCTTGCTTCAGTGCCATGTTGTAGAACTCATCGTATCTCAAGGGCTCAAAGAGAACAAGAGCTAGCTGAATTTCTTCTCTGAGACCACCCCTGAACTGATATATCATGCTCTTCTCATCAGGGACGTCCTGCTTGGCAAAGCGGGCGAGCTTCTGGAACAACTTGTTGTAGTCATAGACAGACAAAGAGCCTTGTTTTAGATTGCGGAATTCCTCACGCTTGCTTTCAACCATGCTTTGGGGAATATGATGAGCTCGGAAATCTCGACGGAAATCATCCCAAGTGATAACACGTCCACCTCTGGAGTCCTTGTACTGCTGGAACCATTATGCAGCTTGATCTTTGAGTTGGAAGGAAGCGAACTTAACAAAGTCCTCAGGCCTGACGTTACTGCACTCGAAATGCTTACACAGATCCACAAGCCAATCGTCAGCATCGGTTGCCTTAACACAATTGCTGAAAGTCTTTGGCCCGTTAGCAAGGAACTGGTTGAGTGTAGGAAAGTGACTCTGATTGCTGCCTTGATTCCCTTGGTTGCCTTGGTTGCGCTCTTGAAGAATTTGCATGATTAGCTGTGTGTTTGCATTGGTTGCGGCCATCACAGCTTGCCATGCCTCCGGAGGAGGTGGAGGTGGTGGCGGATCAGGATTCGGAGTCGTGCGCGTTGGAGGAGCCATCCTAAAGAGGTTGACCACCATTAGCACATTGATAGACAAATATTGAAGCTGAATCCAACGGAATGAAAATTGCAACATATAGTCTTCACATCCGAACAAAATGAACGAATGCATTCCTCTTGAAATGGTCACATATCCATAAATTGAGAAGCCACATAGAATTCCCAATATCTTCCATGCTAGACAAATTATAGGCGGTTCCCAAATAGAAAGTAAAGTTTATTTACTTTCCACCATTCTTTCACAATCCATGGCTAGCCATATCCACGGGTGCCTTCCATACCAACACTTTCCAAGGAATTTATTATCATAGTATTTTCCATTTTGGGACTGGGCATCCCTATTACCTGCCACACTCTCGTGCAATGACAAGTGAATAAACACTCATCGTGAGAATAAAATACCTAACATGGCAAATATTGGCCACCCCTGCTGCTTCATGAGTGGTACGGGCACACAAAATGGAAATTAATTTTGAAAATTAGAGTTGGCACATGCAAATTTACTTGGAATGACATGGAAATACCGCATATAGGTAGGTATGGTGGACTCATATGGCACAACTTTGGGTTTTAGGAGTTGGATGCACAAGAAGCATTCCCGCTTAATACAATTGAAGCCTATCAAATACATTGAGAAGTGCCCAACCAAAAATCAAAAATTGTCATAAACACATATTAAACATAAATAACACTGAATAATGCACCATAAGTAGGATATAACTTTGTTGCATAACTATTGAATTTACGTGCTTGCATAGGGAACCACAAACCTTAACACCTACTAAAGCACAATTACTCACCAACATGGCTCACATATTATTATCTCCATATCGCAGAACTATTGCAAGGAATCAAACTTATCATATCCAATGATCTACATGAAAGTTTTTATTATATCCTTCTTGAATATTCATCATATTAGGACCAATTTCATAGCTTCTGCAAATTGTCATCACTATTATAAACTCCCAAAATTATATATGTGAAGCATGAGAGTGTCTGAAAAACTACTCCAAAAAGATATAAGTGAAGATCAAGTGAGTAGTTAGGTAAATAGGTAGCTATGTGAGGACTCTCTCCCATTTATAAATTTCATATCTTAAGTATTTTATTCAAACAACAAACAAAACAAAATAAAATGACATTCCAAGAATAGCACATCTCTTGTGAAGAAGCAAAAACTTAGGCTCAACCGATACTAACCAATAATTGTTGATGAAGAAAGGTGTGATGCCTACCGGGGCATCCCCAAGCTTAGATGCTTGAGGCTTCTTGAAATATTATTTTACGATGCCTTGGGCATCCACAAGCTTGAGCTTTTGTGTCTCCTTAATTCCTTTTATATCACGGTTTCCCTAAATCTTAAAAACTTCACCCACACAAGACTCAACAAGAACTCGTGAGATACGTTAGTATAAATCAATGCAATAACCTTATCATTCTCTGCTATAGCAAATCACTAAAATTATTATTTAACATTCCATACTAAATGCCTTTGCATATTTAATACTCCTATCCTCAAATAGAATTATTAAACAAGCAAACATAACAACAATCTGTCTAAATAGGACAGTATGTAAAGAATGCAATAATATTTATACTTACCTAACTCCAAAAATTCTAGAAAATTATCACACTGTAGAAAATTTATCATAGCTTATTGTGTAAAAGTTTCAAGATTTTATCACATTCTTACTTTCCAAAAGAATTCAGACAATAATAGAAAACTTTCTGTTTGTAAACAGCAACATGTAGGCCTGCAAAATAAGCATAGTAAATGTTGTACTGGACTTTTTTATTGAAATGAAAGATGAAAAACATTACTCTAAATAACATCAAGCAAATAAAAACAAAATAAAATGGCGCTCCAAGTGAAAATCATATCATGTGACGAATAAAAATATAGCTCCAAGTGAGGTTACCGATAATGTTAAAGACGAAAGACGGGATGCCTTCCGGGGCATTCCCAAGCTTAGTTGCTTGGATATTCCTTGAATATTACCTTGGGTGCCTTGGGAATCGCCAAGCTTAGGGTCTTGTCACTCCTTATTCTCCTCATATCGATATCTCACCTAAAACTTGAAAACATCAATCACACAAAACTTAACGGAACTTCGTGAGATAGGTTAGTATGATAAAGAGCAAACCGTTCACTTGGGTACTGTAAAGACAAGATTCATAAATTTTCACACATAATTCCTACTGTACCTTATCATTTCCACAATTTATATCACTTAATATAAGCTATGGAAACACTAAAACAAGCAAACTATGCATTGAAAATAGAATCTGTCAAAAACAGAATAACCTGTAATGATCTGAATAATTGTCATACTTCTGCAACTCTAACAATTCTGAAAAATTAGTAAAACCTTGGAAATTTGTATATAAATCATATGTAAAACATTCATAGCAAAGTCACGTTTCTGTGAATTTATAAATTTTCAGAACTGAGCACAAAAGTTTCTGTTTTTGCACTGAACCAAATCAACTATCATCCACACTATCCCAAAGGCTTTACTTGGCACTTTATTGAAACAAAAGCTATAAAATATGATTACTAAATTATCCTAATCATGTGAACACACAAGAACAGTAGGTAGAAATATGTGGTTGTCTCCCAACAAGAACTTTTCTTTAATGCGTTTTTAGCTAGGCATGAAGATTTCCATGATGCTCACATAAAAGTAAAGAATTGAAACATAATGGGAGCATCATGAAGCATATGACTAGAATATTTAAGCCTAACCTACTTCCTATGCATAGGGATTTTGTGAGCAAACAATTTATGGGAACAATAATCAACTAGCATAGGAAGGCAAAACAAGCATGACTTCAAAACTTTTAACACAAAGAGAGGAAACTTGATATTATTGCAATACATGCAAGCATATGTTCCTCTCTCATAGTAATTTTCAGTAGCATCATGAATGAATTCAACAATATAGCTATCACATAAAGTATTCTTTTCATGATTCATAAGCATAGAAATTTTACTACTCTCCACATAAGCAAATTTGTTCTCGTCAATAGTAGTGGGAGCAAACTCAACAAAAAGACTATCATGTGATACTTCATTCACATAATCAATTTGAGCATTATAATCATGATGACAAGTTTCATGGATATCATTACTCTTTATAGCATACATATCATCACAATAATCATCATAGATAGCAAATTTTTTATCATAGTCAATTGAAACCTCTTCCAAAATAGTGGATTCATCATTAAATAAAGTCATGACCTCTCCAAATCCACTTTCATAATTGTCACAATAAGATTCAACACCATCTAAAATAGTGGATCATTAGTACATAGAGTTGACACTCTTCCAAACCTACTTTCATCAATATAATGCTCATAAATAGGAGGCATTTTATCATCATAATAAATTTTCTCATCAAAACTTGGGGGACTAAAAATATCATCTTCATCAAATATAGCATCCCCAAGCTTATGGATTTGCATATCATTAACATCATGGATATTCAAATAATTCATACTAACAACATTGCAATCATGCTCATCATTCAAAGATTTTATGTCAAACATTTTATTGAATTCTTCTTCTATCTTGAGCACAATTTTTCGATCCATCATTTTCAAGAAAGACATGATAAAGATGAATAAGATGAGGCAACCTCAATTCCATTTCTTTTTTGTAGTTTTCTTTTTTAAAACCAAACTATTGATAAAACAAGAAACTAAAAGATTCAATTGCAAGATCTAGAGATATACCTTCAAGCACTCACCTCCCCGACAACGGCGCTAGAAAAGAGCTTGATGTCTGCTACATAACTTGTTCTTGTTGACTCATGTTCGGCCTCTGTTGGGGATATTACCACTGGGCGTAAACCGGCTTACTTGGGCCGGGTTAACGTCATAGTGGTATAAGCAGGTGAAGGCCCAAGGTCTATAGTCGGTTTAGAATCTGTATCAGTAAAACCGACCTGATGTATAGCTTGTATTGTAAGTTAGGAATAGAGAGATACCGACCGGGATACGAATATGAACCGGCTGGGACTCTATGGACCGACAGGCGTCACCCGTGTATATAAGGGGACGACCCAGCGGCGGTTCAAGGGACAACCACAACTCGGGCCTAGGCGAAGCTTGTTTGCTCCCTAGCCATCAAGACCACATCAATTCTATCACAACTAGACGTAGGCTTTTACCTTCATCGAAGGGGCCGAACTAGTATAAACCCCATGTGTCTTTGTGTCCGCTTTAACCCCTTCAAGTAAACTCGTAGCGATGGCTCCACGACTAAGTCCTTTCGCTAGGACATCTGCCGTGACAAACCCACGACAGTTGGCGCCCACCGTGGGGCTATCGCACGATGGTTTGACGATCTTGGAGGGCAAGCTCAAAGGACTCGAAGGCTATGTTGTGGGCCGGATGACCAAGAGTCGTCGGGGCAGGATCTACATCGATGATGCAGGATGGGGTCCGGAGGCCGATTCAATTGAGTATGGTTACCGGGTCCCCTTTGGCAGCGTACACATCTTCATCGGCAAGATCGGTGAGCCTGGGCCTGAGCCGGACATCTACACCAACCCCGTCGAGACGGCTCAGCGTGCGAGCTTTACTCAGGTTAAACCGGCCATGAAGCGTGCCTTCGTTGGAGTCATCTATGGAGGAGGGCATGAGGACGAATCAGAGCGCGATAGCGAGACTGTCGTCTATTCTGGCGACGAGTCCTCGACCGGAGAGACCGAGTCGCTATACCGGATGCAAGACGATCAAGTTAGGGGTTGTTCCGATGGTGACAGTATTCCGGACCCCCCAGGCCAGATCAACCGGGTTGGAATATTCATGGCTGGCACCCAAGCGGCGAATTATTCTTCGACTGCCGCAGTAATGCTCTTCGGATCCGTAGCGGCAGCGGCAGCAGGGGCAGGAGGCCTTGTGCGCCCGCCGGTTCAAGTTCTATCTGATCTGTTTGACGCACTGGCCGCACTTATGGCAGAGGATGACCCAGCGGATCAAGATGCTCATAATGCAGAAATCGCGAAGGTGAGAGAGCAGATCGTGCAAGCCAAAGCGGATCTGGCAGCAGAAAAAGACCGGATGGCCGCAGAGCGGGCCGCTTTGGACGCACAGGCCTATAAACTCATGCTTGACCAGAATGCATCACAGGAGGTTTTAAAGCGAAAGCACAGATCACGCCTGCCGTTAGGGTTTGACCCCCGAAATCTCTTTCACACTCCGGGAGCTGGACCCAGTAATCCACCGCGGTACCAGGAGACAAACCGGATTGAGGCGCCAGGGCCAGGAGCGACGGTCCAACCTCGCCTGATGGAGCCCCCTCAACAAAATATTGTGATGCCTCCACCGGTGCAGATGCCCCCGGGTCATTATTCGAATCCTATGGACAACCTTGTTGCGGCCGCAGCACGGTTAGAGGCCATCCCGGTCGAAGGGGATTCTCCACAAGCAGTAGAAACGCGCCGGGTTAAGGAGCTTCTCCGGACCGCGCTGATGCAGCAGGAGGCATACTCATACAGCCGTGATCGGATTCATTCTACGCCCCGTCCGAGCCGGAGTTACAGCAGGCGCATAGATGAACCGGCCATATCAAGCAACGCGCACGGCCGAGAAGCGGCCCGTGGTGATGACCCGGCGGGTGGTGTTGTCGATGCTCGGGATGCGGTGAACCGGGCTCGGGCACAAAGGGAGGCCGAGTTAGCAGCACAGGATAATACGGGCCAACTTACACCGGTTCGTTCTGCCACCTTTGCCGGACCAGGAATCACATCCGCTCTGGGAGTGCCTTGCTTGATCCCTGCTTTGCGTAGTGTGCGCCTGCCTAAGGATTTCAAGGGCCCGCGCAAGGTGCCGAATTATACCGCTGATTTACCCCCTGAAGCATGGATAGAGAGTTATGAGATGGCCATGGAAATGCTGGATGTGGATGAGGTTGCATGTGCCAAATATTTCACCATGATGCTCAAAGGCACGACTCGTACTTGGTTAAAGAGCCTACCGCCCAATTCTATCAGCTCTTGGGCCCAGTTGCGGAGCCGGTTTATACAGAATTTCAAGGATACATGTAAGCAACCCAAGTCCATAGTAGACCTGGCGGCTTGTGTCCAGGAAGAAGGAGAATCAACGACCCACTGGGTGCGTCGCGTTTCGGAAAATTTGCACTCGTCTGACAGGATTAATGCTGACTCTGCGGTCTTAACTCTGGAAGGCAACTGCCGGTTTGAGCCTCTAAAATTGAAAC
Organism: Triticum aestivum; assembly: GCF_018294505.1. NCBI lineage: Eukaryota > Viridiplantae > Streptophyta > Magnoliopsida > Poales > Poaceae > Triticum > Triticum aestivum. Next base: position 325,011,893 of record NC_057809.1, read on the forward strand.
TGGGACGCATGAAGCGACTCTGTAATGACATGGGAACCCTCATGGCTGCCCTAGTGAAGTATGCCGATTCGGACAGTACCAAGGATCCCGAGCTTAATGATAATGAAGCAGGGAAGGGAAAGAAGGATAGCAACTCCAAACAGCAGCAGAATAAACTAGTGGGTCATGGAAACGGAGGCAAGCGCAAGGCGGACGGCAGCGTGGACTTTGTGGCTAGCACTAACGCACAGGACAGGGGGCAGCGGCGCAGAGGTAAACCGGCAAATCATAACGGGGCTCCCAATCCTAGTGCAAGCCGTTTGAACTATTTGTTGAATCAGCCTTGCCCAAAGCACGGGACGAAGGAGGCACCGGCTAGCCATCTTTGGAAAGATTGCTACATCATGCAGGAGTTCAAGAACTCTAATGCTTTCCGGTATGATCACGGATCAGGTGGCGGTTCAGGATCCGGTTTCAGCGGGCCGGATCACGATGGGGTTTCCGGTTCAGGACGTAATCAGGGCGGTCACAACCACCAGAATAATCAGAACAGCCAGCAGCAGCAGCAGCAGCAGTCAGGCTATCAGAGCCAGCAGCAGCAGCAGCCGTTGGGCTATCAGAGCTAGCCGAAGCAGTTGAGCAATGGGCAGTACCATGTCTTCACAACGGGCTTGGATAAGCGTGACCGAAAACTCCACCAACGAGCGGTGAATTCTGTTGAACCGGCCTTACCGCGTTACTTACGCTGGTCAGAGCAGCCCATCATGTGGAGCAGAGAAGATCACCCGCTCCGGGTTGATAATCCGGGTCAGTTAGCATTAGTGGTGGACCCTCAGGTGGGGGGTTATAAATTCACCAAGGTACTCATGGATGGAGGAAGCAGTATTAACATACTGTATTATGAGACATTCAGGCGCATGGGACTAACTGACAAGGATCTCAGACCATCAAATACGGTGTTCCATGGTGTTGTGCCAGGCAAATCTGCATATCCTGTTGGTAAAATAGCTCTAGATGCGACTTTTGGAGGCGAGCATGACTCCCGGTCGGAAAAGTTGAGCTTCGAAGTGGTGAAGATCCAAAGCCCGTATCACGCCTTGTTTGGGCGACCGGCTTATGCCAAATTCATGGCGCGGCCTTGTTATATCTACTTACAGCTCAAGATGCCGGGTTACAAGGGGACGATAACGGTTCACGGGAACCGTCGGATCGCTTTGGAATGTGAAGAGGGTGATGCGGCTTACGCAGAGTCGGTCTGTGTCACGGAAGAGTTGAAGTATTATAAGGACAATGTCGATCCGGCGGATATGACCCCTTTAAAGAAGCCAACTACAGAGCATGATTCAGATCTGAAGTTCAAATCGGCAGCTGAGACCAAGCTTGTTGACTTCGTGCCCGGCGATTCATCCAAGCAGTTCACTATCAGTGCCAACCTGGATCCCAAATAGGAAAGCGCGCTCATCGAGTTCATCCGTGAGAATCGGGACATTTTTGCATGGAAGCCATCTGACATGCCAGGTGTACCGAGGGAACTCGCTGAGCACACTCTTAATGTGGATCCTAAGTATAAACCGGTGAAACAGTTCCTCCGCCGGTTTAACGAAGAAACACGCAAAGCCATTGGAGAGGAAGTGGCCAGGCTTTTAGCAGCTGGTTTTATTATTGAGGTGTTCCATCCAGAGTGGCTTGCTAATCCGGTGCTGGTTCTTAAGAAAAACGGCACTTGGCGTATGTGTGTGGATTATACAGATCTTAACAAAGCCTGTCCTGCAGACCCTTTTGCCCTCCCCCGTATTGATCAGATCATTGATGCCACGGCGGGTTGTGAGCGTTTGAGTTTTTTGGATGCATACTCTGGATATCATCAGATCAAGATGGCGGTTAAGGACCAGGAGAAAATAGCATTCATCACTCCCTTTGGAGCCTTCTGTTATGTATCTATGCCCTTCGGGCTCAGGAGTGCCCAAGCCACCTATCAACGGTGTATACAGAATTGCCTGCATGAGCAGATCGGCCGCAATGTGCACGCATATGTAGATGACATTGTAGTAAAATCAAGGCAGAAGGAGACACTGGTGGATAATTTGAAGGAGACCTTTGACAACTTGCGAGCTTACAGGATGATGCTTAATCCGGCCAAGTGTGTTTTCGGTGTTCCAGCAGGCAAGTTGCTGGGTTTCTTGGTGTCTAACAGAGGAATTGAGGCTAACCCGGAGAAGATTACGGCTATTACATCTCTAGCTAAACCGGAGTGTATCAACGATGTTCAGCGTTTGGCGGGCCGAATCGCTGCGCTGAGCCGGTTTATCAGCTGCCTTGGGGAGAAGGCTATCCCTTTGTACCAACTGCTGAGGAAGACAGACAATTTCGTCTGGAGTACAGCTGCTGACGAGGCATTTGAGGATTTGAAGCGGCAGTTAGCCAATCCGCCTGTTCTTGCAGCTCCGGTCGACAAGGAGCCACTATTATTATACGTAGCGGCTAATGCTCGGGCAGTTAGTGTGGCTATTGTGGTAGAGCGCAAAGAGGCAGGCAAGGAATATCCGGTTCAGCGGCCGGTTTATTATATCAGTGAGGTGCTGATTGAGTCCAAGCAAAGGTATCCGCATTGGCAGAAGCTGGTCTATGGTGTTTTTATGGCCAGTCGAAATTGAAGCAGTATTTTCAAGGGCACCCCATCACAGTGGTCAGTTCAGCTCCCTTGGGTGATATTATACAGAATCGGGAGGCGACTGGCCGGATTGCCAAGTGGGCTATAGAGCTGGGGCCACACGGTCTGAAGTACGTGCCTCGGACGGCCGTGAAGTCTCAAGCACTTGTTGATTTCATCAATGATTGGACGGAATTACAGGCACCAGAGGAGAAGCCGGATCACACATATTGGACTATTCATTTTGATGGGTCCAGGCAATTGGAAGGCTCGGGGGCTGGAGTCGTATTAACTTCCCCGCGAGGTGATAAGTTTTGTTATGTTCTCTGCTTAATGTTCCCTTGTACTAATAATGCAGCTGAGTATGAAGCCTTGCTCCATGGTCTGCGGATGGCTAAAGAGATGAATTTAAGCTGGGTCAAATGTTTTGGTGACTCAGACCTAGTGGCTCAACAGGTGTCTGGCACTTGGGATTCTAAGGACCCGCTCATGGCTGCATATCATCGGGAAGTGGATAATATTGCAGGTTGTTTCAAGGGTTATCAAGTGGATCATGTGGACCGTCGGAAGAATGAAGCGGCGGATGCTTTAAGCCGGTTGGGCTCTCAGCGTAAACCGGTCCCGCCTAACGTCTTTTTGGATGTGTTGCACAATCCGTCAGTCAAACTCCCAGGTGAAGCAGATTTGGCCATTCCTGATCCGGAGTCCCAATTGGTGGCAGCCCTGCGTGTTATTCCGGATTGGACAGTTCCTTATCTTGCGTACATGACAAGGGGGGAGCTGCCAGAGGATGAGATTCTGGACAAGCAGATAGTCCGGCGATCCAAGTCTATGACGATTGTCAATGGTGAGTTACATCATTGCAGTGTATCAGGGGCGTTTCAACGTTGTGTCTCTCCTGAAGAAGGCTGTGAAATCTTAAGAGAAATCCATGAAGGGGATTGTGGGCACCACGCCGGTTCAAAGTCTCTGGTTGCAAAGGCGTTTCGTCATGGGTTCTACTGGTTGACAGCTCATGCTGACGCGGAGGACTTGGTTAAACGGTGTGATGGATGTCAAAAATTTTCAAGGCGTGCTCATGTGCCGGCTCAGGAGTTAAGGATGATCCCAATAACATGGCCGTTTGCAACTTGGGGGCTAGACATGGTTGGACCTTTTAAAAGATCCAAGGATAAGAAAACTCACCTTTTGGTGGCAGTTGACAAATTTACCAAGTGGGTTGAAGCGGAGCCTGTCAGCAAGTGTGATGCAGCAACAGCGGTACAGTTCATCAAGAAGGTGATTTTCCGGTTTGGTTTTCCACACAGTATCATTACTGATAATGGTACCAATTTATCCAAGGGTGCTATGAAGGAGTTCTGTGAACGTGAACACATCCGACTTGATGTGTCGTCAGTAGCACACCCCCAGTCCAATGGACAGGCAGAACGAGCTAATCAGGAAATCTTGCGAGGCATCAAACCCCGGCTTTTGGTCCCATTGCAAAGAACACCAGGATGTTGGGTTGAAGAGCTGCCATCTGTATTATGGAGTATCAATACTACGCCAAACCGGTCCACAGGATACACGCCATTTTTCATGGTCTATGGAGCAGAGGCAGTTCTCCCTAGTGACATCCGGCACGATTCGCCTCGTGTGGCAGCTTATGTTGAGGCAGACAATGAGACAGCACGACAAGATGCTTTGGACCTATTGGACGAAGAGCGTGATATAGCGGCTGCCCGTTCGGCGATTTACCAGCAAGATCTTCGTCGCTATCACAGTCGCCGGGTTAGAACCAGAACTTTTCAAGAAGGAGATTTGGTGCTTCGATTCATCCAAGATCAAACGGATATGCACAAGTTATCCCCACCTTGGGAGGGACCTTTCGTAGTCAGCAAGAATCTGCACAACGGGTCGTATTATCTGATTGATATTCGAGAGCATCAAGACTCACGTACATCAGAAGAGGAGACCAACAGACCGTGGAATATAGCTCATCTTCGGCCTTACTATACTTGAGCCATTGGCTCTATTTATGTACATATCATGACAATGTATATATTATCTTTGATATATCAAACCGGAGCCTCAGCCGAAGCGGGGTCTCTGTCTTTCTCATCATGCGAGGTTACACGGAGTGGTTCTGTCTAAAGCGGCCTCCGGTTTACCCTTTGACATTTGTTTTATATCACTGGGGGCTTTGGTCGTGTCCGAACCAACGAACACCCTTTGATAGGCGACAGCCACCAGATCATTTGGGGACTGAGTCAAGTTTGAACCAGTAATGCCTCTTGGTCGGCCTAAGGCCACAATATCACTGGGGGCTTTGGTCGTGTCCGAACCAACGAACACCCTTTGATAGGCGACAGCCACCAGATCATTTGGGGACTGAGTCACGTTTGAACCAGTAATGCCTCTTGGTCGGCCTAAGGCCACAAAATCACTTGGGAGAATGGTCGGGCCCGAGCCATTGCTACGCCTCTTGATTTGGCATATATGCCACGAGTCATTTGGGGACCTGGCTGACTTGAATCATTGTCACCCCTATTGGGGGCCTTGATCCTGTCCGACCATGGTAATGCCATCTGAACAGCTTAATATAGCATATTTTTGCGAATGGTTTTTAGCATTACTTTCGTTTCCATCTTGTTTTCATGGTTTGTTCGTTTTTGCTTTTGCTGGATTTCTTTATGTCGACAAGCATATTTTTTCCGGTTCAGCCAATGATTTTTGATCTCCCTTCTAATCCGGAGGAGTCTCCCGGTTTACCTTTTCCCTGTTACACTCATGGAATAACCAGGGGGCTTGTATTAAGTCAGCACGGTTGGTACGGGGGCTACTTTCTCCCTTTTTTGACGGTATTGGTTTATAAAACCACCACTTCAGGCTTGGGTAAACTAGCTTTATACCCAAACATGGAAGGTATTTGTGTATCATGTGTTTGTTATATTTCTGATACACATATCAAGATCATAATCCGGCTGCGGTATAACCGCTACCGAAGTTCAAATTTTTTCTGATTGCAGGAAATATGAATTAAAGTTTTTCAAGCAAAAGCTTTAGTACTTATGCACGAAGGCATATCCCAGGCAGAAGTTTTCACTATCCTATTACAAGGCAGCATGGTGCCCAAGCAAAATCGTTGTTTCTGTAGAAGGATGTTTCAAATAGCACTTCAAACCGGCTTCCGGTTCAAGCTTGCTCCTCGTCCTCCGCCGCTTCAGCTTCCTCGTCTCTACCCATTGGCTGGAAATCAACAGTGGTCCAGTCGATTCCCATTAAAGCTTGGAAAACAGCTTCTTCATGGATCAGGGAAGACGGTTCAATATCAGGGGCGTAAGTGTGCTTACGGATTGGAGGAATCAGATTCTCCGCTTCAACAGTTGGGGCAGGCACTCGCTTGTTTTGATCATTGTATTGTGCTTGATAATGCGTCAAATCCGCCTCTTCAGCTAGCTGGCAAGCCAGAGGGCGCACTGCACGGTTTATAGCCCTTAAATCTTCTTCGTCGAACTCAGAGCCGTCTTCTTTCAGACTGGGATAGCCTTGAGCTGCTTCCACAGGATCAAAGTCGGGCACCCATGCCTTTGCCCGGATTAAGGCATTGATGGGTCCGGTTCGGGCAGCGGATTTTTTCAGCTCCTCAATCCGGGCTGGAAGCATTGACAACTTGCTAAGAGTGTCCTGGATTAAAGAGGGCGCCGGATTGTTGTGAGAAGCTGTGCTGATGATCCGTTGGGCTCCAGTGTACAATTGTTCTATCAAGGTGTAGGCAGCTTTCAGTTTCTTCCGAACATCATTTCCTAAGTGCCCAATACGTGTGCCTACAAAAGGATTGGAATGCTCTCAAACCGGACTTATGATACAGCAGATTCAAATTTATTACAGAAGTTACAAGGAGCTTACCAAAGATAGCAGCAGTCATGGAGTGTATTTGCCGCTGTACGGCCGTCAGTTCATCTATCACCGGTTTAAGGGCCGCTTCAGCATTTTCTGCTCTTTTGGTTAAACCGGCCTTATCAGTGGCCCAGTCAGCTCGCTCTTTCTTAAAAATTTTGTTCAGCCGTTCAGCAGTGTTCAAAGCGCTGGTTAATTCTTCCTTGGCTTTATCTGTTTCAGCTTGCTGGGTCTTCAGGGCCTCCTGCAAATCGGCAATTCGGTCCTCCTTGATTTTAATCTCAGCCTGCATACAGATGATATTTTAAAGTTTTTCACAGTCAAGACAAGAAATTGAAGTATCAACCACATAAACAAAGTTATATGCCTGATACTTGGGGGCTAATGTATCTTCAATTTTTTGTATATTGCTCAACTACAAAGTCCCAAGCTCAATACAAGTATTCAACTTGGCACTTGGGGGCTAATGGCTATTTGATCAAGTTCTGTTTTAAGGACAGCTTTTTAGCCCCGATTTGATTATGCTAAACCAGCCCTCGAGGGTTATACCGATGGATTTCAATAATTATATATTCAGGATCAAGTCCCGGTTTGACCCAGGTCACAAACCGGCCCTTGGGGGCTACCGGGATGAATGCAAGAGCAGAAGAGAAAGAAGGAATTTACCTCAAATTTATCCCTCATCATTTTGACCAGGCCAGCTTCACAGTCACGGCTAGTGTAAAGCCGGTTTAAATAGCCAGAATGAAGATCTTTTGCATTCAGAGCGGCATATGTTTCCAATTCGACATCCCATTTTCCTTTGTTCAAAGAGGAAGAATCCTCTTTGATGGTATGCCTGGTAAGAGTGGCAGGATTCCCGGGTTCAGAACGGCCTACACCGGTAATCACAACATCATCATCTTTTGATTCGCCGGTTTGGGTTGGTGCGGCCGTTTTGTCAGCAGGAGTGTGGGATTTTTCAATCTGGACAGAACTGGCAGGCGGATTAGCAGACGCTGGAGCATTAGTAAGACCTTCTTCAGGGATAATGTCATCTTGCAGAGGAGGATCATTGGGGATATCTTCAGAAATAAACACTTCATGATCCGGCACTTGGTCATGTTCCGGGGCCACATTTTCTTCAGCCGCTTTATCCAGGCGGGCCTTCTTGCTTGGTTTCGGTTTAGCCCTGGAAGAAAAGATAAAAAATTAAGGAAAAGTGTAAACCATTGCGCAGCATACTGGAAGCATATGATCGGTTTAACTTACCCAGCAACTGTTTTCAAAGGTGGTAGCTGGGTGGTTGACGATTCACCAGATGAGGAATGAGAAGTGACCTGATAATCGGAGTCGGATGGATTAAGAGGTTGATGGAAGAAACCCGCTTTACGATTTAAATCAATAAAAAGGTCGGAGACCTCGGAGCGGCGTTTTCGAACCGGACTGTTTGGTAAACCGGCAGAAGTAACTACCTGGCCACTGTGCCGGGTTGTGCGGCGAGCTTCGTGTTGCTGGGTCTTCATAAGAAATTGGGAATCCAGATAACCAAGAGGATGAGAAAATTTAACTTTCCGGTTTTCCTGGCGAAATTTTGGCAAAGGCAAGATTTCTGAATCGGAAGAGAGAATGGTTACCTCAACGAAAGCCGCATTGCTGGCTTCAGCATCATCCTGACAAACATCATCATCAATAAGGCGTGTAAAAAGTAAGCCAAGTGAATCAAGTTCTATCTCAAGATCCGGTTTACCCACATCATCATCAATGGCCGGGTCAGACGAAGCGGTGGTTTTTCTCTTATGAGCTGGTTTCTTGACAACCTTGGTCTTGGGCCGGGTTGGCCGTCCTGCCTTTTCCGTTTTGTCTTGAGGAAGTTTCTTACTCCAGAATGGATTATCACCCTGGATCAGCAGTAATTAAAATGTTGAACATATAAAATAGTAACTCGGATCAACAATAAAGCAATTGAAATATTACCGCTGGCGGTTTGTTGGTGGTGCAATACGGAAGCAGACTGGTTTGAGCACAGAGGTGCTCCGGTTCATTCAGCATCTTCTTCACAGATTCTGTGACTTCATCCTCAGGGAGTTGGATTTTAGTGTGTCGGAGTGAGTCATTGACACTATCAGTATACTCACACATCAAATTTGGGCGCCGGCTTAGAGGCAAAATACTCCATGATATCCACCAGCGTGCAAGGTCTATTCCTGTTAAACCGTTGGCCATAAAGGCCCGGAGCTTGGACAATTGAGGAGCATATTTAATTCTCTCCTTGGCGTTTAGCCTTTGTGGAAAGGGGTGAGTGTTGCTGAGCCGTTCCGGACGGAAGCCAGGCAAGGGATTTTCGTTGTCAGGAGATGTATCCTTGCAATAAAACCAAGTTACGTTCCATTCCTTGGGGTGAGTATGGAGTTTGACGTGAGGGTAGGTGATTTCTTTCCTCTTCTGAATGGCCATACCGCCCAGTTCGGTATTAGGGCCGTCAGTGAATTCAGTACGACGGTTCAGATGACAGAGATCTCTGAATAACTCGACGGAAGGCTCCTCTTGAAGGTATGCCTCAGAAAGTACTTGAAAGTGACATAGGTTGGTGACGGAGTTGGGGCCAATATCCTGTGGACGGAGTTGAAAGTTGGCTAACACGTCCCGATAAAATTTGGAGCCGGGCGGTTTGAAGCCCCGGGCCATATGATCTGTGAAGACCACGACCTCTCCTTCCTGGGGTGTAGGAGGACATTCATCTCCAGGAACCCTCCAATGAATCATGTCTTTGCTATCCAAAGCACCAATCAGGACTAGGTCGTTCAGCTGTGATTCTGTGACACGGGAGGGAACCCAATTGCACTCGTACACTTCTTTGGCCATGACAAGATCTACAAGGAATAAATGATCCGGTTCAAGCATATGCCGGATAAAACGGTGGTGATCTAATTACGGTAAACCGGAGGCAGTACCATAAACCGGTCTTCTACAACGCAGCATCAGATGGATTCTGGCGGTTCAACCAGGGGACTAATGACATATATACCGGTCTAGCTATTTTTTCTCTATGGTGAAGTTAAACCGCCTGGCCTAAGTATCGGAAGCAATCGAAACTATGGATAACTAGTTATGCAGAAACAAGTTTCACAAAGTTATGTTACAGCCACGGATCTACAGCAAGCTCATAAAAAACAGGAAGTATTTTGAAGACTAAGACGGAAACAGAAGTGAACCATTGAGTGGATAGATGCGGGAGATCTATAAGTCTGGATGAGAAATGGTAAGCGGATGCTAAAGGGATCGCTACTAAACACATCAAGAGTTCACACATGCATTCAAGATCAGAGAGCAGCTATGAACGCGCGATGAACATAGCAAGAACATGGAACCCTAAGAATAGATCTAGGTTAAGAGGGAGAGAGAACTTACCAGGAACGGAGAGGATGCGGAAAGACGCCGCGACACTCTGGTACGTGCAGGTTGATGCAGCGGCCTGAGACGAGGCAGAGGTCGACAGTGGTGGCGGAGCTCCAAGGCCGGCGACGTAAGGAAGAAGAAGAAGAAGGGACGAAGGGGAAGAGAAAGGAAATGACCCTTCGGTCTTATTTATAAGGCAACTGAGCTAGGTCAAATGCGCGAATCCAGGAGCTGTCATTAAGAGGGCGTTATGAATTTCATAATGATGTCATGCCGATTTATAGTAGCCAAAACTGATGACGTCATGCCGGTTTACAGTGACCAAAAATGATGACGGCATGGAGATTTGCCAATTAAACAGAAGACATCCAAGACGCAAGATGGTGTGAAGGATTGACATGAACCAGTTCAAATCAATCTGGGGCCTAATGTTGGGGATATTACCACTGGGCGTAAACCGGCTTACTTGGGCCGGGTTAACGTCATAGTGGTATAAGCAGGTGAAGGCCCAAGGCCTATAGTCGGTTTAGAATCTGTATTAGTAAAACCGACCTGATGTATAGCTTGTATTGTAAGTTAGGAATAGAGAGATACCGACCGGGATACGAATATGAACTGGCTGGGACTCTATGGACCGACGGGCATCACCCGTGTATATAAGGGGACGACCCGGCGGCGGTTCAAGGGACAACCACAACTCGGGCCTAGGCGAAGCTTGTTTGCTCCCTAGCCATCGAGACCACATCAATTCTATCACAACTAGACGTAGGCTTTTACCTTCATCGAAGGGGCCGAACTAGTATAAACCCCACGTGTCTTTGTGTCCGCTTTAACCCCTTCAAGTAAACTCGTAGCAATGGCTCCACGACTAAGTCCTTTCGCTAGGACATCTGCCGTGACAAACCCACAACAGCCTCCAAGCGTAGAGTTTTGTAGGACAGTAGCAATTTTCCCTCAAGTGGATGACCTAAGGTTTATCAATCCATGGGAGGCGTAGGATGAAGATGGTCTCTCTCAAATAACCCTGCAATCAAATAACAAAAAGTCTCTTGTGTCCCCAACACACCAAATACAATGTTAAATTGTATAGGTGCACTAGTTCGGCGAAGAGATGGTGATACAAGTGTAGTAATGGTGGTAGATATTGATTTTTTGTAATAGTAACAATAAAAACATCAAGGTAGCAAGTAACAAAAGTGAGCACAAACGGTATTGCAATGCTGGAAAACAAGGCCTAGGGTTCATACTTTCCCTAGTGCAATCTCTCAACAATGCTAACATAGTTAGATCATATGGAAATCCTTCGAGGTGCGATAAAGAATCACTCCAAAGTTCTTATCTAGTGGAGAACATAAGATGAAATTGTTTGTAGGGTACGAAACCACCTCAAAGTTATCATTTTCGATCGATCTATCGATCTATTCCTATAAGTGTCACAAATAGCCCAAGATTCTGTACTAAAATAACACCATATGATACACATCAACCAACTCTAATGTCACCTAGATACTCCAATGTCACCATGAGTATCCCTGAGTTGACTAAACGATATGCATCAAACAACTCCAGATTCATAATACGCAATCCAACACAAAGAACTTCAAAGTGTGCCCCATATTTCTACCGGAGAAACAAAGACAAAAACATGCATCAACCCCTATGCATAGATTACCATAATTTCACCTCGGGAATCCGTGAGTTGAGTGCCAAAACATACATCAAGTGAATCAATATGATACCTGATGTCGCTTGAAGCTACATTGGTATTTCCCCAAAGAGGAAGGGATGATGCGCGCAGCGACAGTAGGTATTTCCCTCAGATATGAAACCAAGGTTATCGAACGAGTACGAGAACCAAGCAACACAACGTAAACAGCACCTGCACACAAATAACAACTACTCGCAACCCGACATGTCAATCCCTTTCGGGTAGCGGCGCCCCAAGATAGGTAAACGGACGTGCAAGAGTTGTAAATATTGATAGATAGAACGACAAATAAAATAAATTGCAGAAATATATTTTGTATTTTTGGGTTTAATAGATCTGAAAATAAAAGGCAAATAAAGTAGATCGCGAAGGCAAATAATATGACAAAGAGACCCGGGGCCATAGGTTTCACTAGTGGCTTCTCTCGAGAAACAATAGAAAACGGTGGGTAAACAAATTACTGTTGGGCAATTGATAGAGCTTCAAATACTCATGACGATATCTAGGCAATGATCATTACATAGGAATCACATCCAAGATTAGTAGACCGACTCCTGCCTGCATCTACTACTATTACTCCACACATCGACCGCTATCCAGCATGCATCTAGTGTATTAAGTTCATGAAGAAACAGAGTAATGCAATAAGAACGATGACATGATGTAGACAAAATCTATCTATGCAGAGCTAGACCCCGTCGTTTTATCCTTAGTAGCAACGATACATACGTGTCGGTTCCCCTTCTATCACTGGGATCAAGCACCGTAAGATCAAACCCACTACAAAGCACCCTTCCCATTGCAAGATAAATAGATCAAGTTGACCAAACAAAACCCAAATATCGGAGAAGAAATACGAGGCTATAAGCAATCATGCATAAAAGAGATCAAAGAAACTCAAATACTTTCATGGATATAAAAAGATAGATCTAATCATAAACTCAAAGTTCATCCGATCCCAACAAACACACCGCAAAAAGAGTTACATCATATGGATCTCCAAGAGACCATGTATTGAGAATCAAATGAGTCCATCTAGGTACTAACTACGGACCCGAAGGTCTACAAAGAACTACACACACATCATCGAAGAGGCACCAATGGAGGTGGTGAACCCCATCCGTGATGGTGTCTAGATTGGATCTGGTGGTTCTGGACTCTGCGGCGGCTGGAATTAATTTTCGTCGACTCCCCTAGGGTTTTAGAATATTGGGGGTATTTATAGAGCAAAGAGGCGGTCTGGGGGCACCCGAGTTGGGCACAACCCACGAGGGCACGCCTGGGCCTCCCAGTGCGCCCTGGTGGGTTGTGCTCTCCTTAGAGCACCCCCCAGGCGCAGCCTTGTCCCATTAGGTGTCTTCCGGTCCATAAAAAATCTCTGTAAAGTTTCGTGGCATTTGGACTCCGTTTGTTATTGATTTTTTCTGATGTAAAAAACATGCAAAAACAGCAACTGGCACTTGGCACTATGTCAATAGGTTAGTACCAAAAAATGATATAAATTGATTATAAAACATCCAAGATTGATAATATAATAGCATGTAACAATCAAAAATTATAAATAAGTTGGAGATATATCAGCATCCCCAAGCTTAACTCCTACTCGTCCTCGAGTAGGTAAGTGACAAAAACAGAATTTTTGATGTGGAATGTTGCCTAACATGTCATATCATATTTCTTTTCTTCATAGCATGGACATTTGGACTTTTATATTGTTCGAAGCAATAGTCTAGTTTTGACATGATAGCTTAAATACTCAAGCATATCAACAAGCGACCATGTCTTTCAAAATATCAACGCTAAAATAAGCTATCCCTAGCCCATCATGCTCAATCATTGATCCATTCATGAAGCACACTCGCATATTAGCTACACCCAATACTCAAGTATGATCATATTGCCTCCTAGTTGGTGCTTTTATAAGAGAAGATGAAGACTCAAAATAAAAATTGCATAAAGTAAAAGAAAGGCCCTTCGTAGAGGGAAGTAGAGATTTGTAGAGGTGCCAGAGCTCAAAGCGAAAAACTTAGAGCATTTTGGGAGGTGTGTCATTCCCACCAACAAAAATGACTTAGAGTTCCCAACACTTCCCATGCTAGATATATCATAGGCGGTTCCCAAACAGAAAATAAAGTTTATTCCTTTTTCAACCATACTTTCACTTCCCGATGGTTTCTCTCGTCTATTCTTAAAGAGGTGCTGGCCAATCCTAAAAGAGGATTTCATGCAACTGGTTAAGGAGTTTTATGAGGGAAGGTATAGCCTGGAATGTCTTAATACTTCCTTAAGTACCCTTATATCGAAAAAGCTGAGCCCTGAAGTTGTTGGAGATTTTCGCCCAATCCCACTGACCAACACGTGCTTGAAATTTTTAACTAAGCTGCTCGCTAATCGTCTCCAAAACGTGATCCTAAGGTGCATCCACCGCAATCAGTATGGTTTTCTTCGGTCTCGTTCGATCCAAGATTGCCTAGCATGGTGTTTTGAGTATATACACCATCGTCAGAATTCTGCAATGAAAGGGTTTTGACTCCCGGTGGACTGGTTGGATCAATTCTATCTTGTCTACTGGATATTCTTCGGTGCTTCTCAACGGTGTGCCAGGTAAACACTTTGTCTGCAGAACGGGTGTGTGTTAGGGGGATCCTCTCTCACCGTTGCTTTTTGTGATTGCGGTGGATTTATTGCAATCTGTTGTCAATGAGATGTGCTCCAGGAATATTCTATCTCTGCCAATCCCAACCAACTCCAATGATTATACGATAGTACAATATGCCGACAACACTTTAATTGTTCTGCCTACGATCGATGAGCAACTCATTGCCTTCAAGGAAATGTTGGTCACTTTTGCTGAGTCCACTGGTTTGCGGGTTAACTTTAGTAAGTCCTCTCTCATTCCTATAAACATGTCTGATGAGGAAGGTGCTAGAGTGGCCTCTCTTCTTGGATGTGATGTTGGGGCGATGCCTCTCACGTACCTAGGTTTGCCAATGGGAACTTCTAGGCCTACAATCTATGATCTGCTGCCTCTGGTCGATCGAGTTGAGCGTCGTTTATCTGCCTCATCATGCTTACTAAACCAAGGGAGCCGACTGCAGCTTCTTCAATCGGTGTTGTGCTCCATGCCAATATATTTTTTGTGCACATTATCTCTCCCAAAGGGCATTTTACAACAGTTAGAACGAATCATGAGACAGTGTCTATGGAGAGGCAACACGGATAATCCACGTCAATCACTGGCTGCTTGGGATTTAGTCTGTCGCCCTAAGAATTTTGGGGGTTTGGGTGTTCTGTAAGTGCATCTAGTGCCACCCCTAGTTGGTTTTGGAGTATTGACGACAAACCTAGTTGAGGGACTAATGTGTTTGTGAGAATTGCAGGATAACACAGGTAGAAGCCCCTCATTGATTCGGTTTTCCTACCAGAGATGACCCCTAAAAATGTATGAAGACATTGAAGTCAAAGGTGGTAAGTGAAGACATTCACCTTGAAGACTATGACAAGAGAAGACATCGCATGAAGACTATGGAGCGCGAAGACTTAGATCTTTCGTAGTTCTTTTTCTTCTTTGTTGAGTCATAGGAACCACCGTACTATTAAGTGGGGTCCAAGAAAACCAGTCAGAATGACTGAAGTGATGCTTAACCAAAATCCTATGTCTTCGAGTGAAGACTATGAGAGCGAATCTTTTCCAGAGTTGGACAACTCAGCTTTGCTTGTAGCCCAAGTAAAGTTCTCGTGTGTGTTTGAAATCTGACCGTTGGAACACGTGTTAGTTCCTTAGTGACCCAGGGTCATTTCGGAAAAATCAGGTCGGGTTGCCTAGTGGCTATAAATAGCCCACCCCTACAACCATAAACGGTTGGCTGCTCAGAGTTAAAGTACGGCTTTTGTCGTTTGAGAGCAACCCACCTCGAAGCCTTTGAGAGAGAATTCCTTGAGAGGATAAAGCCCTAACCACCCAGAGCCAAAGAGTGTTAGGCATCACTTAAGTCTTCTTGTCTGTGTGATCTGAAGACTTATTACACTTGAGGACTGTGAATCCTCCAGCCGGTTAGGCGTCGCGTTCTGAGCATCCAAGAGTCATTGTGGATCTTCGGTGAACGAAGTCTGTGAAGGTTTGGAAGTCTACCTTGAAGACTTACCAGAGTAATTGGGCGAGGACTGGGTGTCCTTAGCTCAAGGGGAATAAGGTGAAGACGAGGTCTTCTGAGTTGAATCTCAGCCTCCCTAACCAGACGTACAGTTGTCACAGCAACTAGAACTGGTCCAACAAATCATTGTCTTCAACGAGTCACTGGTTTCATCCTTCCCTCTCCCTTACTTAGTGTTGGTTCTTGTGAAGTCATTGTACGATAGCATCACCATTTGACTTCACTAAGTGATTACGTGTACTGATTGGCTTCTCAACATCTTCCTACCTGATCCTTACTGCCTAGCTGCTATTTGTCATTGTGCTTTCACTTCATTGAATACATGACTATGGTTTGCCTAGTGTAGTCTACCTTCCGCTGCATGATAATAGGTTTGTTTCTATCGTTTCTCTTCGAAACTCACATGTTTTGAAGACTTTCATAAAAATCGCCTATTCACCCCCCTCTAGTCGATCACTAGCACTTTCAATTGGTATCAGAGCAAGGTACTCCCTTGTTCTGTGTGATTCGGTTTAACCACCTGGAGTTTTAGCTATGTCGACTGCAGGGATAATTAAAGTCTCCGCTGTGTGCCCCATCTTTGGTGGAACTGAATATTCCTACTGGAAGAATAAGATGTGCATGCATCTTGAAGCCATTGATGTCGACCTATGATATGTCGTCAAGAACGGCGTTCCCAAGGCTGGAGAAGGTGTCACTGCCGCTGATGTCAAGAAGTTCGTTCAACTGGACTCTACTGCCAAGAATATCATCTGTGGTCATCTGACCAAAGGACAGTATGGCCGCGTGAGTGCCTTGGAAACATCTAAGCTAGTCTGGGACTGGCTATCCAAGGTTAACGAAGGCGTCTCAACCCAGAGAGATCAGAGAATCAGTGTCCTTCGCAACCTCTTCAACCGCTTTAAGAGAAATGACAATGAGAATGTCCAGCTCACGTTTGATCGACTCACTGACATCACAAATGAACTTCAAGCCCTCGGCGCTACTGAGATCACCAAGCATGAAGTCGTTAAGACACTCCTGAGATCACTTGACAGTTTGTTTGACACCCTAGCCCTGATGATTCAAGAACGTCCTGATTTCAAGACACTCGATCCGTCTGACATACTTGAAAGGCTCAACACACACGAGTTTCAGCTTTCTGAGAAAAGAGACATCTACGGTCCCAACTATGGGCGAACTCGTGCCTTGAAGGCAAAGGCTGTCTCCTCATCTGAAGAAGAGTCTGACAGCAGTTCTGATGATCCTGAAGACATTGGAAGGGAGCTTGCTATGCTTGTGAAGAAGTTCCAAAAATTCACCAAGAAGAAAGGCTACAGAAAGTCTTCACGATTAAGCTCAAGGAATGATGAAGCTTCTGCGCATGACTACAAGAAGAGAACATGTCACAAGTGCAAGAAACCTGGCCACTACATCTCTAAGTGTCCACAGTGGGACAATGAGAACAAGAAGAAGAAGAGCAAGGAGTATGACTCTGACGACAAGAAGAAGAAGAAATACTCAAAATCTTCTTCCAAGTCTTCCTCCAAGTCTTCATCACACAAGAAGAGCTCATCTGGCAAGGCACGTGCGTTTGTTGGCAAGGAAATGGACTCTGAGGATGAGTCCGCTTCTGAGGAGGCGGAGGTGGAGTCTAAGGAGGAGTCCGATTCTGGCATTGCAAGTCTGGCTACAGCATACGTGACCAAGTCCATCTTCAACACTGAAGAAAATGACTTCATCACCGACACCGATGCAAATGACAAGGACTACTCCGCTCCTTCCTACTGCTTCATGGCACGTGGTGCCAAGGTAAATACATGCACTACTCACTATCAAACATCTAGTGACGATGACTCTGATTGTGTTTCCAAACCCAGCTACAAAACACTTGCTAAAATTGCAAGTGAACAACAGAAAACCATGGGACACATTCAAAAACTGTTAGACAAAAGCGATGATATGTTAGACGCTGAAATGACTCGATCTCAGTCCTTAATTGAAGACATAAAAAATCTTCACGTTAAGTATGAGGAACTTGAAAGTCATCATGAAACGCTCTCAACAGCTCATGAAAGGCTTTCCTATGATTATCTCCAAAGGAAGCAAGATCGTGAGAAATTGAGAGCGGCTCATGAAGATCTTCAAAAAGAAAACGAGTCAATTCGCGCTGAACAGATCAGTTCAGCTCAGGAAGGATTTGAACCACCATGTCTTAAATGTATTGAGCGTGATAACGCTACTTCTGTTGCTGAATGTTCTACTGCTGCTATTGTTGCAATATCTTCAACTGTTGATGTGGAAACTAACCCCTCTGCTGAGGACACCACTGCTATTGGTGATGAGAATGCTAGGTTGAAGACACTGCTTGAAACAGGGATGTACAAAAGTCTCAAAGGGCATCAGACACTATGTGATGTCCTCAAAAGGCAGACTCTGAACCGAAACCCTAGGAAAGAGGGTGTTGGGTTCGTAAGGAAAATGAATGCTGATGGCTCTTACTGGAAACCTGAGCAGTACCCCAAAACCACATGGATTGCTGCAAAGGAACCTTCAGCAGATCCATCCACTCTATCTGGCTTCACTTGTGCTAACCCCGTTGTCATTGATGAATCCTTTGATGCAAACTATAAACTGTTTAAG
The DNA here is from genome assembly GCF_018294505.1 of Triticum aestivum. Classification (NCBI taxonomy): domain Eukaryota; kingdom Viridiplantae; phylum Streptophyta; class Magnoliopsida; order Poales; family Poaceae; genus Triticum; species Triticum aestivum. Next base: position 325,030,263 of record NC_057809.1, read on the forward strand.
AATCAGAATGGTGAAGTGTTTGCCAGATATATTGGTACTAATTGCAGGAATGGACCGCCTATGAAGAAGATCTGGGTACTGAAAAGGTGTTTGGAGAATCTTCCTGTGAATGTCATCATGACACCACAGGTGAAGAAGACAAACCCCAGACCACAGGCTTCATACGGTCCAAAGGCTTCATACAGAGAGAGGACTCACCTGAGTCATACTAACGCAAATGTTTTGCAGGGAAGCCATACTCAAGCCTATGAATATGAGCGCGGTTCATCAAACCGCCATGTACATAAGACCAAGAACTATTCTGCTTATTCTTATGAATACTATTGTCCACCTGCAAGACTTTTTGCTAGGGCTCCAAAGCCAAAGTTCTCAGATGCTGCACTTTGACTTCTTGCTTCGAAGCCACCCCTGAAGATGTGGGTGGCTAAGAAAGCTTAACTCTCTTTTGCAGGGAAAGGTCTCCAGCTGAAAACCAAAATCATCTGACACTATTGCTGGGGACCTTAAACATCTTGTAGGGCGCAAGATCAAATGCCCAAAATGGTCTTACTATGTACTTTGTTTCTGAATCGCTTGCAACTTGCCCTATCAGTCCTAATCTCGATCTAAGCTTTAATAATCCACTGGTTCGTCAAATGTTTTTGCTTCACAATTCTCTTCGTGAAGCCTATCCCCCTAATTGCACTGTAGGGTACGACACCAGCTGCTTCAGAATGGATTATTGATAGTGGGTGTACAAATCACATGACTGGCAAGCGAAGCCTTCTCATGGACTCAACTTTACGTCAATGAGACAAAAGTCACATCACATTTGCTGACACTGGTAAAAGCAAGGTATTGGGTCTAGGTAGAGTTGCAATCTCAAAGGATCAACACATGGATAAAGTCATGCTTGTTGAATCCCTTGGTTTCAACTTAATGTCTGTCTCAATGCTTTGTGATTTAAACATGATTGTGATGTTTGGAAAATATCATTGCCTTGTACTAATGGAATCTGACAAGTCTCTATTGTTTGAAGGGTATCGAAAAGATGATTTGTATGTTGTAGATTTCTCGGCAGGACCACAACTTGCAGTATGTCTTCTAGCAAAAGCTTCTTAATGCTGGCTCTGGCATCGAAGGCTAGGGCATGCTGGCATGAGGAACCTCCACACCCTTGCAAGGAAGAAGCATGTCATAGGCATTGAGGGCGTCAAGTTCAAGAAGGATCACTTATGCGGTGCATGTGAAGCAGGAAAGATGACGAGGGCCAAGCATCCCTTGAAGACAATCATGACAATGACTCAACCCTTCGAACTGCTACACATGGATCTTTTCGGTCCCACTCATTACTCAACTCTTACTACTACTGCTTGTCTCTATGGCTTTGTCATTGTTGATGATTATTCAAGATAGACTTGGGTGCATATAATCCTTTACAAGACTGAAGTGCAGGATGTCTTCAGACGCTTCGCCAATCGAGCAATGAACAACTATGGCCCCAAGATAAAGCACATCATAAGTGACAATGGCACTAAATTCAAGAACACTGGCCTAGATACATATCTTGATACTTTGGGCATCACACACGAATTCTCAGCTCCGTACATGCCACAGCAGAATGGCGTCGTCGAACGCAAGAACAGAACACTTATTGAGATGGCTCGGACGATGCTTGATGAATACAAGACTCCAAGAAAATTCTGGCCTGAAGCCATTGACACTGCATGCCATATCATCAACCTGTTTATCTTCACAAGCTTCTGAACAAGACATCCTCTGAGCTCCTTACTGGCAAGAAGCCAAATGTCAGTTACTTCAGAGTATTTGGCGCCAAGTGCTGGATCAAGGATCCACATCACACTTCAAAATTTGCACCAAAAGCACATGAGGGTTTTATGCTTGGATATGGAAAGGATTCGCACTCCTACAGAGTATTCAATCTCTTTCATTACAAAGTGGTTGAAACAGTGGATGTGCGGTTCGATGAAACTAACGGCTCACAAAGAGAGCAACTGCCAAATGTGCTAGATGAAGTTCCATCCAGTGAATCAATCAAACTTATGGGAACTGGAGAAATCATACCTTCTGAAGCTCAACCTGAAGAAGAACTTATCATCTCCGCACCTGATCAACTTGAAGACAATGCTCAGCCTGAAGACAATTCCTCTAACAATGACAATGATCATCAAGAGCAAAATCTTCGTCCTGTACATCCTCGTGTTGCAAATGAAGTGCAGATTGAGAGAATAATCGATAGAATCAATGCACCAGGTCCACTCACTCGTTCAAGGGCAACACAGCTAGCAAATTTCTGTGGGCACTTCGCATTCGTCTGAATAACAGAACCCAAGAAAGTTGAAGAAGCCTTCATGGAACCTGAATGGATTCAAGCTATGCAAGAAGAGCTTCAATAGTTTGAGCTGAATAACATATGGGAACTGGTTAAGCGTCCTGATCCTCGGAAGCACAATATAATAGGCACCAAATGGATATATCGCAACAAGCAAGATGAGCATGGTCAAGTTGTCTGAAACAAAGCTCGTCTTGTTTCTCAAGGATACACTCAAGTTAAAGGGATTGACTTCAATGAAACATTTGCTCCTGTGGCTAGACTTGAAGCCATACGCATACTGCTGGCCTATGCAAATCATCACAACATACTTCTATATCAAATGGATGTGAAGAGCGCTTTTCTCAATGGCAAGATTGAAGAAGAAGTGTATGTTGCACAACTGCCTGGCTTTGAAGATCCAAAACATCCTAACATGGTATAAAAGCTCAACAAGGCACTGTATGGCCTCAAACAAGCCCCTCGGGCTTGGTATGATACACTCAAAGACTTCCTGAAGAGCAAAGGCTTCGAATCTGGTTCCCTCAACCCCACTCTCTTCACGAAGACATATGATGGTGAACTGTTTGTGTGCAAATATATGTGGATGACATTATCTTCGGCTGCACCAATCAGAAATACAGTGAAGAGTTTGGATATATGATGCAAGAGCAATATCAAATGTCCATGATGGGTGAGCTGAAGTTCTTCATTGGTCTTCAAATACGTCAGCAACGCAACGGCATGTTTATATCACAAGAGAAGTATCTCAAAGATTGCCTGAAGAAGTTTGGTATGCAAAACTGCAAAGGCTTCACGACGCCAATGCCAGCCGAACATCATCTGGGTCCCGACGACAATGGTAAAGAGTTCGATCAAAAGGTATACCACTCCATGATTGGTTCTTTACTTTATCTATGCGCATCTAGGCCAGATATTATGCTTTGTGTTTGCATGTGTGCTCGATTCCAAGCGGCACCAAAGGAATCGCATCACTTAGCTATGAAGCGAATTCTTCGATATTTGGTTTACACCCCAACTCTAGGATTATGGTATCCAAAGGGCTCAGAGTTTGATCTGGTTGGATTCTCGGATGCTGATTATGCTGGTGACAAGGTGGATCGCCAGTCTACATCAGGCACATGTCATTTTCTAGGACGATCACTTGTATGTTGGTCTTCAAAGAAGCAGAACTGTGTATCTCTCTCCACTGCTGAATCTGAATACATTGCTGCTGGATCTTGTTGCGCTCAGCTTCTGTGGATGAAGCAAACACTCAAAGACTATGGCATTCATCTGAAGCAAGTGCCACTCTACTGCGACAACGAAAGCGCAATCAAGATTGCCAACAACCCAGTTCAGCACTCGAAGACAAAGCACATTGAAATTCGTCATCACTTTCTCAGAGATCATGTTGTGGAGGAAGATATTGATATCATACACGTCAACACTGAAGAGCAATTGGTAGATATCTTCACCAAGCCCTTGGATGAGAAGAGATTTTGCAAGTTAGGGTGTGAGCTAAATATCTTGGAATCCTCAAATGTCCTGTGATCAGGCACACATCCTAACACTTATGCATATTGATGACTTAGATGTGCAACACACGAAGTAAAGTATATCTTCAATCAATGAAGACGTACATTCTAAGTGTGAATACATTAATGTGGAATTTGACTTCGGAGCGCCACGATAATTATGCGCCGTGTTTGGGTCTAATACTTCCTATACGGTGGGTAACGCCACCACAAAATTCGTCTGTTTGAAGTGTTTTACCCATGGTGTTACATTTGCCATGTCTTCACATTTGGTTTAGCTTCAATCTCAACATGTCTTCATGATTATCTGATTATCTTCATTATGTTGATCATATATATATATATATATATATATATATATACTAGTGTTCTGTCCTCTACAGCATTCACTTATAGCTATGTCTTGTTGTTGAATCTTTTGAACTAAGGGAATGTGATCGGACCCTAACCTCTCTATGCTTTCTATCTCAAACACTATCTCTCCAAATCATATGCATTCTAATGAAACTGTCGAATATCTTCTCTGCGTCCTTGTCAGCAGAAGATACAGAGACAAACATTAAGTCCGTTTTCAATGCTAATTCCTTCACCTGAAACCCGGAGAAGTGGGAACGACCACTCGACAATCCAGGCGTGCGTGGGAACATGGAACAACCTCCGATATGTTGCATGATGGCCACGTGTTCTTCATATGTGAATCACCAGGGGCACCTGTGTAATAACGTTGTGCGGTCCCTGTCCCTATAAATACACGCCTTACCACAGTCATTATCCTTTCTTCCACTCTTGCACGAACCCTAGCGCCACCGCTAGCCCTCGATGACGCCGGCGACGAAGCGCTTAGCTGCCGCAACCTCTCCAATGCCGTCTTGACGCCGGCCGCGGACATCGTCTTCTCTGCTGTCGCCGTAGGTATCCTCCATCGCCAAGTTAGGGCACGGACGATCGAACTGCTCGGCCTCCTCTTCCACTCCGTCTAGCAGTTCCTTGTGTGGTAAATAAAACTTCATTTTTATGGCCCCTTTGATCCTATAGATTCGTCACTTTCTGCCACAAGCAGTTTCTATTCACAGAAGTTGTATCCACTTCATACTGCATCTCATATTATGCCTAGTATGTTCACTTATGCATCACAAAGTAGTTAGATTCCTCACTTGTACTAATTTGTGGATTCTTACAAATCTGGAACCAACTCCTTATCTATGAGTGAATGTCTTCGCATGATGAGGTCAATGTCTTCTAAACTGATTTATCTTCAAAATCTTCTGAGAATGCATATGACCTCTTCCCCTTCCCTCACACCTTAATGCTGTCACAGGTACATGTCCGTGGGAGAATCCCTTGGTTCTCATAGTCTGCATACATTTGCAGAATTCTTACATCATCATATAAATTCTCCCGAAGCCAGTTCATGTTTGTCCAGCAAGCGAAAGCCCTTGAAGCCTTTGAACGTATTGAAGCCATTCAGTTTAAAGTTCATGGCTGTAGAGAAATCAGCAAGGAAGGGTGGCAGAAAGCATCGAGGTGAAACATCAAGAGATCTGCCCGATGACCTCTCAGAACTGTACAAGACAGATCCAGAAGAGGATTACAATCAGCGCAAGACACAAATCCAATGGATTCGACGATATTGGGCAGAACAGTGGTTCAAGTACAGGTTTGTGACAAAGGAATATGCTGAGAAGAATGCCATCAAGCGGCCATGGGGAGACATCCTATACAGAAATCTTCAACCCAGGTCCAGAGATGAAGCCATTAAACAAGGCTTCTATCCCTGCATGGTCCGTGGACCACAGCCTGCGGATGCTGACCCATCATCACTGCTATGGTGTCGTGACGATAATCTGTTCAAGCGCAACTTCCAGTTTGCCCAGAATTCAGCGAAGCAGAATAAGAAGTCATTGGGACTAGACTTTAATCCTGGTCCCTCTGCTCCCCGTGCCGATGGCACCCGCGAAGCTGAACCCAATCTTGTTGGGCCCTTCTACAACCTGGATGGCCTCATCACTCACATCTCAGTTCAAGGTGCCAAAGTGGATCATTCTGATGATGATGCTGACACTGATGAAGCCCCGGCTCCTACTCCAAAGCCGCATAAGCCAAAGCAACCTAAAGCTTCAAAGCCTGCCTCAGCACCAAAAATCTCATGGGCGAAGCCACTGGCTACTGCACCTCCTGAAGACAGTGTGCAGTCTGAAGATCTGTCACGTATCTCCAAGCCCCCGAGAGTCAAGATGCCTCTGCCACACACCAGCCAAGAACTGACTGCTGCTGCCATTCTGCGCAACGATGCCATTGATCTGTCCAGTGATGAAGATCTTGCAGATGACGCTCTTGAGCAACTGATCAAGAGCAAAGAAGAAGCAGAAATCTTCAACAATTTGCCTCTCTTTGACGTGGCAATCATCCACGACTTCATCGATGAGTGGTTTGACACGCCCAACCTCAGCTTTGAAGACCTGCAACTTCCCATTGGCCTCAGTGTCGCCTTCCATGGCGCCATTGCTTCCGAGCTAGCTCTAGCTCAGCGCATCGTCGAACTGAACCAAAAGATTGACTTTGAGAAAGCTCAGTTCAAGAAACATATGGCCAAGCTCAGCGTGCAAGAGGTCAAGAACTTCAAGATCATGATGCACGAGCTCAAAGAAGCCTTTCTCAAGAAGCGTGAAGAAGCTCAAGGTTCTCATGAGCGCATGAAGAGCCTGGCTGACAAGTGTGTGCAAGCCTACAATGAGGCTGAGAAGCGCAAGGCCCTTGGGCGTCTTGGCATCGACCCTAGGATGGCTGCAAAGCAGCAGAAGAAGAAGCCCTCTATGGCCGAACCCGACGCACCAAGGCAGGAAGCACGTCCCATTGTCTTCCCAACCAGCATGACTGGCTCGAAGCCAAAAGCCAGGTCTACCGCTTCAGAACTGAAGAAGACGAGGACTGCTGAGGCTGAAGCCAGAAAGAGGAAACATCCTGAAGCCTCTGCTGCTGCTCCCTCCAAGAAGAAGCGGAAGACCAAGAAGGAACGGGCTGCTCCCACAGAGCCCCTGATTGTTGAACCTATATCCATGGTTCGCCCTGCCGCTGAACATCAAGAGCGCCAACTGACTGTCCATGAGCCTGCTTTCACAGAGGCTCATGAAGCTGAAGACATTCCAGCAGCTGATCCCACCGCAGCTAAAGACATTGGTCACCATGACCATGTTGAAGATAATGTAGTTCTTCCTCAGATCGAGCACCAACAGGTATCATCGCCTGTGCTTACGCACAGCGAACTCATCAGCATTGGTCGTCCTCTGATGCCAATTGCTCAGGATGCATCATGGGCTGATCACCCACAACAACAAGTAACACCATCCCGGCAAGAAGAAGAAGATGACTTTGAGGACCAGCCAACTCCATCTCCAAAGGCGTCGCCAGCGTTACGCAGGCTTCGCAAAGGACCAAGGTCTCAAGTCTCCGAGTCTGAGGCTAAAACTACTGAAGACATTCCGGCTGCATCAGCCGATGACACCCAAGAAGAAGAACGTGTCCCTACTCTCCCAACTACTGAAGAAGCTGTTCTCGAGGACAACGTGTCTGTGCCCGACCCTCCAGCTCATCAAGTGGAGGTAGAAAATCTTGAGGCTGCCAACACCAACACGAATGAAGCCACTGACGTTGTCATGGCTGAAGCAAATGTGGAGCCTACACCAACCCAAGAACCAGAAGTCAGTGAAGCCAATGATGCTACTGCTTCTGTTCCTGCGCCTGCTGCTGGTCCTCAGTTTGACTATCATATTGAGCATAGGCCTCAGGTACAAAAGCCAATGCCAAGGTTGCCCAGGTTACCAGGTCCTGCATCAGCACCTGGATCCTTCAATGTCAATGGCTTCAAAGCAGACAACACCTTCTTCAATAGCACCAAGAACCCCTACTCAAGGGAACGAATATCTTCTGATCGGTTCTGGAGCTATCCGCAGCGAAGCTATTACTCCTGCATTCTGTACAATCAAGGTCGCATCTTCCCACATGTGCGTCTTGACACCGAAGCAATAGCTGGTCTGCCCTGTTTGGAAGAAGCTCTGGATTGCTTCAAAGAGGTTGGATTGTTGCCTATCGTCACCGACCAAGAGCACTGGAACGAAGAGTTGCTTCTCCAATTTTATGCCACACTTCAAATATGTGGTTACAACAGAGATCCGAAGACTTGGGTCCTTGAGTGGATGACAGGAGATGTTCATCATGAAGCCAAAGCCTTTGATGTCATTGAGCTCACTGGTCTGCCCACTCCTGGAGATCTCTATGAACCTGGCTGTCAGCTTCACAGTGAAGCTATGGAGAGCATCTTTCAGAAGCCTGAACCGAACATGAGTCAGATGCTCAGTATGATGAAGCCTTTGCCACAAGACGTTGCATATCCTAAGGAGTTCTTTGTTGAAGACCTGGAGTATCTGCCAAGGACTATCTATCTCATTATTCAGCGAACTCTCTGGCCCATCAAAGGACATTCTCCACATGCAAAACTGGAAGGTGCAATGAAGACTTTGGTCTTCTATATTCTTCATGGCAAATGCTTCAATGCACAAGACTTCTTCATCCGCCAACTTGTTGCATCAGGATCTGATCTTTTTGGCTTGAAGTTCTACGCTCCATGGATATTGCGGCTGATTAAACTCCACTCAGCTATCTCATATCAGCCATCTGCTCGTAATCATCGGATCTTTCTGCCTGATGTGGATATGTCCGTTGAAGCCATTTATCCAGAGCCTGCCAACGAACCTCTTAGTCTTCAGAATGCGGAGCATCAAAGTTTCACTCAGAACATTGAAGGAGTTGAAGCAGTCACTCGTGTTTATCCTCTGGCTGGTACTACATGTGCACCTCATCGTGCCCTTACTAAAGCCACTGAAAGCACTATTACCCAATGGCCCAAGAAGCGATCTCGTGTTCTCAATGACCGAGAGCTTCTGGTTGCTCTTCATCAGAAACAGGATATGCATCATGACTGGCTGAAGCGCCAAATGCACAGCCTCTTGGTGGATGTCAACCGCATTCGCAATCTTGCCACCAAGAATGCCTTTGTTGCCCATGAAACCTGTCGGCGTACATGGAAATGGCTGATGCTTATGTGTTCTGAGGATGATCTTCAAGAGGATGGCTTCTCTGAACGTTCAAGTTTGACTCCACACCTCCCCGAAGGACTGTGCTGCGACGAACTCCATCTCTTGAAGACTCTGAGTTCTCTTCCTCTGCGGCAACTGTAAATGCCAGAGTGATCGAGGACGAAGATGATGCCACTTCACCGCCCCCTACTTCTGCATGCCTCGACACTGCCCCAAGTTCTTCTGCACCGCCAAACACCACCGACGACCCTGCTACTTCACCTATTCTTCATGGGAACGAGTAGATGCTCTATGTCTTCAAACCTTTTTGGTCGTCACTGACAAAAGGGGGAGTAGCATATGAGTTGGATAGTCTTCAAGCGGGTCAATATGGGCGGTTACTTTATGTTTTGCCTAGTGTTTACAACTCTCATTTTGATGCATTTGGTTCTTTGAGTTGTAACACTTAAACTCGATGGTCGTCTGCTACTTATTTTCTATTTTGTGATGCGATGATAAATCCCGCATGTGCGACGATAAATTCCGCACTTAGATCATTTTGCAGACGTCCATTTTTCATTATGCATGTCATTATCTTCACATACCTTTCATGCATGATGAATTGTCATCATAAGTTGAAGAGGATCTCCACAAGTACAACCTGCCATATGCATTTGCATTCCAAAAGCAAATTACTTATATGCACATCTTCAGGGGGAGCCCTTGCAACTTATGAAGACAACTCCTTATCCTTTACAATTTCACATATTATATTCCCCGTTGAAAACTTCAACTAGTTTGTCATCAATCACCAAAAAGGGGGAGATTGTAAGTGCATCTAGTGCCACCCCTAGTTGGTTTTGGAGTATTGACGACAAACCTAGTTGAGGGACTAATGTGTTTCTGAGAATTGCAGGATAACACAGGTAGAAGCCCCTCATTGATTCGTTTTTCCTACCAGAGATGACCCCTAAAAATGTATGAAGACATTGAAGTCAAAGGTGGTAAGTGAAGACATTCACCTTGAAGACTATGACAAGAGAAGACATCGCATGAAGACTATGGAGCGCGAAGACTTAGATCTTTCGTAGTTCTTTTTCTTCTTTGTTGAGTCATAGGAACCACCGTACTGTTAAGTGGGGTCCAAGAAAACTAGTCAGAATGACTGAAGTGATGCTTAACCAAAATCCTATGTCTTCGAGTGAAGACTATGAGAGCGAATCTTGTCTAGAGTTGGACAAGTCAGCTTTGCTTGTAGCCCAAGTAAAGTTCTCGTGTGTGTTTGAAATCTGACCGTTGGAACACGTGTTAGTTCCTTAGTGACCCAGGGTCATTTCGGACAAATCAGGTCGGGTTGCCTAGTGGCTATAAATAGCCCACCCCCTACAACCATAAACAGTTGGCTGCTCAGAGTTAAATTACGGCTTTTGTCGTTTGAGAGCAACCCACCTCGAAGCCTTTGAGAGAGAATTCCTTGAGAGGATAAAGCCCTAACCACCCAGAGCCAAAGAGTGTTAGGCATCACTTAAGTCTTCTTGTCTGTGTGATCTGAAGACTTATTACACTTGAGGACTGTGAATCCTCCAGCCGGTTAGGCGTCGCGTTCTGAGCATCCAAGAGTCATTGTGGATCTTCGGTGAACGAAGTCTGTGAAGGTTTGGAAGTCTACCTTGAAGACTTACCAGAGTAATTGGGCGAGGACTGGGTGTCCTTAGCTCAAGGGGAATAAGGAGAAGACGAGGTCTTCTGAGTTGAATCTCAGCCTCCCTAACCAGACATACAGTTGTCACAGCAAATGGAACTGGTCCAACAAATCATTGTCTTCAACGAGTCACTGGTTTCATCCTTCCCTCTCCCTTAGTTACTATTGGTTGTTGTGAAGTCATTGTACGATAGCATCACCATTTGACTTCACTAAGTGATTACGTGTACTGATTAGCTTCTCAACATCTTCCTACCTGATCCTTACTGCCTAGCTGCTATTTGTCATTGTGCTTTCACTTCATTGAATACATGACTATGGTTTGCCTAGTGTAGTCTACCTTCCGCTGGATGATAATAGGTTTGTTTCTATCGTTTGTCTTCGAAACTCACATGTTTTGAAGACTTCCATAAAAATCGCCTATTCACACCCCTCTAGTCGATCACTAGCACTTTCATGTTCTTAACTTGGCTATCCAAAATGAGGCTCTACTACTAAAGCATCTATTCAAGTTCTTCAATAAAGTGGACATGCCTTGGGTATCTTTAATTTGGGACACTTATTACGCAGCATCACCGCCCCAAAGCACACAGAGTTGTGGTTCATTTTGGTGGCGTGATATCATGCGCTTATATCCCAAGTTCTGCAAGCTTGTTGTTCCACAAGTTCTTGCTGGTGACATGGTGCTTTTTTGGCTTGACCGTTGGCAGCTGGGAAATCGTGTTGTTCTCTTGCAGGACTGTTTCCCGAGGCTACATTCATTTGTGGTGGATGATGCAATCACAGTCAAGGATTTTATGGAGCAGCCTGATATCTTGGATCATTTCCATTTGCCTCTATCGCAGGAGGCCTTCTCTAAACTCACACAATTAGAGGCCCTCCTGCCTTTGATCAATCTGGATGGTGAGAGCAAGGATATTTCGAAGTGGCCCTCAAAGTCTGGAGTATTTATGTCAAAGATATATTATGACTCTTGCTTCACACACCTAGTGGTTGATCCAATACTATGGTGGATTTTGAAGTGTGCATGCACCTTAAAGCTCAAAGTTTTTGGTTGGCTCCTGTTAATGGATCGCTTGAATACTAGGGATATGATCCAATGTCGACATTGGATAATTCAGGATAACACATGCGTGCTATGCATGTTGGGGAACATAGTAATTTCAAAAAAATTCCTACGCACACGCAAGATCATGGTGATGCATAGCAACGAGAGGGGAGAGAGTTGTCTACGTACCCTCGTAGACCGGAAGCGGAAGCGTTAGCACAACGCGGTTGATGTAGTCGTACGTCTTCACGGCCCGACCGATCAAGCACCGAAACTACGGCACCTCCGAGTTCTAGCCCACGTTTAGCTCGATGACGATCCCCGGACTACGATCCAGCAGAATGTCGGGGAAGAGTTCCATTAGCACGACGGCGTGGTGACGATCTTGATGTTCTACCGTCGTAGGGCTTCGCCTAAGCACCGCTACAATATTATCGAGGATTATGGTGGAAGGGGGCACCACACACGGCTAAGAGATCAATGATCAATTGTTGTGTCTTTGGGGTGCCCCCTACACCCGTATATAAAGGAGCAAGGGAGGAGGAGGCTAGCCCTAGGAGGGGGCGCGCCAAGTGTGGAGTCCTACTAGGACTAGGACTCCCTAGTCCTAGTAGGATTCCACCTCCCATATGGAATGCGAAAAGAGGAAGGGAAAAGGAGAAGGAAGGAAGGGGGCGCCCCCCTTCCCTAGTCCGATTCGGACCAGACCAAGGGGAGGGGTGCGGCCACCCTTGAGGCCCTTTTCCTTCTTTCCCGTATGGCCCAATAAGGCCCAATACGTATTCCCGTAACTCTCCGGTACTCCGAAAAATACCCGAATCACTCAGAACCTTTCCGACGTCCGAATATAGTCGTCCAATATATCGATCTTTACGTCTCGACCATTTCGAGACTCCTCGTCATGTCCCCGATCTCATTCGGGACTCCAAGCTCCTTCGGTACATCAAAACTCATAAACTCATAATATAACTGTCATTGAAACCTTAAGCGTGCGGACCCTATGGGTTCGAGAACAATGTAGACATGACCGAGACACGTCTTCGGTCAATAACCAATAGCGGAACCTGGATGCTCATATTGGCTCCCACATATTCTACGAAGATCTTTATCGGTCAGACTGCATAACAACATGCGTTGTTCCCTTTGTCATCGGTATGTTACTTGCCCGAGATTCGATCGTCGGTATCTCAATACCTAGTTCATTCTCGTTACCGGCAAGTCTCTTTACTCGTTCTGTAATACATCATCCTGCAACTAACTCATTAGTTGCAATGCTTGCTAGGCTTAAGTGATGTGCATTACCGAGAGGGCCCAGAGATACCTCTACGGCAATCGGAGTGACAAGTCCTAATCTCGAAATACGCCAACCCAACAAGTACCTTCGGAGACACCTGTAGAGCACCTTTATAATCACCCAGTTACGTTGTGATGTTTGGTGGCACACAAAGTGTTCCGCCGGTAAACGGGAGTTGCATAATCTCATAGTCATAGGAACATGTATAAGTCATGAACAAAGCAATAGCAACAAACTAAACGATCAAGTGCTATGCTACCGGAATGGATCAAGTCAATCACATCATTCTCCTAATGATGTGATCCTGTTAATCAAATGACAACTCATGTCTATGGTTAGGAAACATAACCATCTTTGATAAACGAGCTAGTCAAGTAGAGGCATACTAGTGACACTCTGTTTCTCTATGTATCCACACATGTATTATATTTCCGGTTAATACAATTCTAGCATGAATAATAAACATTTATCATGATATAAGGAAATAAATAATAACTTTATTATTCCCTCTAAGGCATATTTCCTTCAGTCTCCCACTTGCACTAGAGTCAATAATCTAGTTCACATCGCCATATGATTTAACATCAATAGTTCACATCACCATGTGATTAACACCCATAGTTCACATCGACATGTGACCAACACCCAAAGGGTTTACTAGAGTCAATAATCTAGTTCACATCGCTATGTGATTAACACCCAAAGAGTACTGAGGTGTGATCATGTTTTGCTTGTGAGAGAAGTTTAGTCAACGGGTCTGCCACATTCAGATCCATAAGTATTTTGCAAATTTCTATGTCAACAATGCTCTGCATGGAGCTACTCTAGCTAATTGCTCCCACTTTCAATATGTATCCAGATTGAGACTTAGAGTCATCCGGATCAGTGTCAAAACTTGCATTGACGTAATCCTGTACGATGAACCTTTTGTCACCTCCATAATCGAGAAACATATCCTTATTCCACTAAGGATAATTTTGACCAATGTCCAGTGATCTACTCCTAGATCACTATTGTACTCCCTTGCCAAACTCAGGGCAGGGTATACAATAGGTCTGGTACACAGCATGGCATACTTTATAGAACCTATGGCTGAGGCATAGGGAATGATTTTCATTCTCTCTCTATCTTCTGTCGTGGATGGGTTTTGAGTCTTACTCAACTTCACACCTTTGTAACACAGGCAAGAACTCCTTCTTTGACTGTTCCATTTTGAACTACTTCAAAATCTTGTCAAGGTATGTACTCATTGAAAAACTTATCAAGCATCTTGATCTATCTCTATAGATCTTGATGCTCAATATGTAAGCAACTTCACCGAGGTCTTTCTTTGAAAAACTCCTTTCAAATATTCCTTTATGCTTTGTAGAATAATTCTACATTATCTCCGATGAACAATATGTCTTTCACATATACTTATCAGAAATGATGTAGTGCTCCCACTCAATTTCTTGTAAATACAGCCTTCACCGCAAGTCTGTATAAAACTATATGCTTTGATCAACTTATCAAAGTGTATATTCCAACTCCGAGATGCTTGCACCAGTCCATAGATGGATCGCTGGAGCTTGCATATTTTGTTAGTACCTTTAGGATTGACAAAACCTTCCAGTTGCATCATATACAACTCTTCTTTAATAAATCCATTAAGGAATGCAGTTTTGTTTATCCATTTGCCAGATTTCATAAAATGCGGCAATTGCTAACATGATTCGGACAGACTTAAGCATAAATACGAGTGAGAAACTCTGATCATAGTCAACACCTTGAACTTGTCGAAAAACTTTTTGCGACAATTCTAGCTTTGTAGATAGTAACACTACTATCAGCGTCCGTCTTCCTCTTAAAGATCCATTTAATCTCAATGGCTCACCGATCATTGGCAAGTCAATCAAAGTCCATACTTTGTTCTCATACATGGATCTCATCTCAGATTTCATGGCCTCAAGCCATTTCGCTGAATCTGGGCTCATCATCGCTTCCTCATAGTTTGCAAGTTCGTCATGGTCTAGTAACATGACTTCCAGAACAGGATTACCGTACCACTCTGGTGCAGATCTCACTCTGGTTTACCTACGAGGTTTGGTAGTAACTTGATCTGAAGTTACATGATCATCATCATTAGCTTCCTCACTAATTAGTGTAGTAGTCACAGGAACAGATTTCTGTGATGAACTACTTTCCAATAAGGGAGTAGGTACAGTTACCTCATCAAGTTCTACTTTCCTCCCACTCACTTCTTTCGAGGGAAACTCCTTCTCTAGAAAGGATCCATTCTCAGCAATGAATAACTTGCCTTCGGATCTGTGATAGAAGGTGTACCCAATATTTTCTTTTGGGTATCCTACAAAGATTTACTTCTCCGATTTGTGTTCGAGCTTATCATGTTGAAAGTTTTTCACATAAGCATTGCAGTCCAAAACTTTAAGAAACGATAGCTTAGGTTTCTCGCCAAACCACAGTTCATATGGTGTCGTCTCAACAGATTTAGATGGTGCCCTTTTTAACGTGAATGTAGCTGTCCCTAATGCATAACCCCAAAACGATAGTGGTAATCGGTAAGAGACATCATAGATTGCACCATATCTAATAAAGCACGGTTAAGACGTTCGGACACACTGTTACACTATGGTGTTCCAGGTGGCGTGAGTACTGAAACTATTTCACATTGTTTTAACTGAAGGCCAAACTCGTAACTTAAATATTTTACTTCTGCGATCATATCGTAGAAATGTTTATTTTTGTTACGATGATTCTCCACTTTACTCTGAAATTCTTTGAACTTTTCAAATATTTCAGACTTGTGTTTCATCAAGTAGATATACTCATATCTGCTCAAATCATCCGTGAAGATCAGAAAATAATGATACCTGCCGCGAGCTTCAATATTCATCGGACCACATACATCAGTATGTATGATTTCCAACAAATCTGTTGCTTGCTCCATTGTTCCGAAGAACGGAGTCTTAGTCATCTTGCCCATGAGGCATGGTTCGCAAGCATCAACTAATTCATAATCAAGTGATTCCAAAAGTCCATCAGCATGGAGTTTCTTCATGCGCTTTACACCAATATGACCTAAACGGCAGTGCCACAAATAAGATGCACTATCATTATTAACTTTGCATCTTTTGGTTTCAATATTATGAATATGTGTATCACTACGATCGAGATCCAACAAACCATTTTCATTGGGTGTGTAACCATATAAGGTTTTATTCATGTAAACAGAACAAAAATTTATTCTCTTACTTAAATGAATAACCGTATTGCAATAAACATGATCAAATCATATTCATGCTCAACGCAAACACCAAATAACACTTATTTAGGTTCAATACTAATCTAGAAAGTATAGGGAGTGTGCGATGATGATCATATCAATCTTGGAACCACTTCCAACACACATCATCACTTCACCCTTAACTAGTCTCTGTTCATTCTGCAACTCCCGTTTCGAGTTACTACTCTTAGCAACTGAACCAGTATCAAATACCAAGGGGTTGCTATGAACACTAGTAAAATACACACCAATAATCTGTATATCAAATATACCTTTGTTCACTTTGCCATCCTTCTTATCCGCCAAATACTTGGGGCAGTTCCGCTTCCAGTGACCAGTCCCTTTGCAGTAGAAGCACTTAGTCTTAGGCTTAGGACCAGACTTGGGCTTCTTCACTTGAGCAGCAACATGCTTGCCGTTCTTCTTGAAGTTCCCCTTCTTCCCTTTGCCCTTTTCTTGAAACTCTTAGTCTTGTCTACCATCAACACTTGATATTTTTCTTGATTTCTACCTTCGATGATTTCAGCATTACGAAGTGCTTGGGAATCGTTTTCGTTATCCCTTGCATATCATAGTTCATCATGAAGTTCTACTAACTTGGTGATGGTGACTAAAGAATTCTATCAATCACTATCTTATCTGGAAGATTAACTCCCACTTGATTCAAGTGATTGTAATACCCAGACAATCTGAGTACATGCTCACTGCTTGAGCTATTCTCCTCCATCTTTTTAGCTATAGAACTTGTTGGAGACTTCATATCTCTCAACTAGGGTATGTGCTTGAAATGTTAACTTCAACTCCTGGAACATCTCATATGTTCCATGACGTTCAAAACGTCTTTGAAGTCCCGATTCTAAGCCGCTAAGCATGGTGCACTAAACTATCAAGTAGTCATCATATTGACCTAGCCAAATGTTCAGAACGTCTGCATCTGCTCCTGCAATAGGTCTGTCACCTAGTGGTGCATCAAGGACATAATTCTTCTGTGCAGTAATGAGGATAATCCTCAGATCACGGATCCAATCCGCATCATTTCTACTAACATTTTTCAATATAATTTTTCTCTAGGAACACAATAAACTGGGAGCAACATCGCGAGCTATTGATCTACAACATAGATATGCTAATACTACCAGGACTAAGTTCATGATAAATTAAAGTTCAATTAATCATATTACTTAAGAACTCCCACTTAGAAAGACATCCCTCTAGTCTTCTAAATGATCACATGATCCAAATCAACTAAACCATAACCGATCATCACGTGAAATGGAGTAGCTTTCAATGGTGAACATCAATATGTTGATCATATCTACTATATGATTCACGCACGACCTTTCGGTCTCAGTGTTCCGAGGCCATATTTGCATATGCTAGGCTCGTCAAGTTTAACCTGAGTATTCTGCGTGTGCAAAACTGGCTTGCATCCGTTGTCGATGGACGTAGAGCTTATCACACCCGATCATCACGTGGTGTCTGGGCACGACGAACTTTGGCAATGGTGCATACTCAGGGAGAACACTTTTATCTTGAAATTTAGTGAGAGATCATCTTATAATGCTACCGTCAATCAAAGCAAGATAAGATGCATAAAAGATAAACATCACATGCAATCAATATAAGTGATATGATATGGCCATCATCATCTTGTGCTTGTGATCTCCATCTCCGAAACACCATCATGATCACCATCGTCATCGGCGCGACACCTTGATCACCATCATAGCATCGTTGTCGTCTCACCAATCTTATGCTTCCACAACTATCGCTACCGCTTAGTCATAAAGTAAAGCATTACAGCGCAATTGCATTGCATACAATAAAGCGACAACCATATGGCTCCTGCCAGTTGCCGATAACTCGATTACAAAACATGATCATCTCATACAATAAAATTTAGCATCATGTTTTGACCATATCACCTCACAACATGCCCTGCAAAAACAAGTTAGACGTCCTCTACTTTGTTGTTGCAAGTTTTACGTGGCTGCTACAGGCTTAGCAAGAACCGTTCTTACCTACGCATCAAAACCACAACGATAGTTTGTCAAGTTGGTGCTGTTTTAACCTTCGCAAGGACCGGGCGTAGTCACACTTGGTTCAACTAAAGTTGGAGAAACTGACACCCGCCAGCCACCTGTGTGCAAAGCACGTCGGTAGAAAAAGTCTCGCGTAAGTGTACGCGTAATGTTGGTCCAGGCCGCTTTATCCAACAATACCGCCGAACCAAAGTATGACATGCTGGTAAGCAGTATGACTTATATCGCCCACAACTCACTTGTGTTCTACTCGTGCACAACATCAACGCATAAAACCTAGGCTCGGATGCCACTGTTGGAGAACGTAGTAATTTCAAAAAAATTCCTACGCACACGCAAGATCATGGTGATGCATAGCAACGAGAGGGGAGAGTGTTGTCTATGTACCCTTGTAGACCGGAAGCGGAAGCGTTAACACAACGCGGTTGATGTAGTCGTACGTCTTCACGGCCCGACCGATCAAGCACCGAAACTACGGCACCTCCGAGTTCTAGCACACGTTCATCTCGATGACGATCCCCGGACTCCGATCCAGCAGAATGTCGGGGAAGAGTTACGTCAGCATGACGGCGTGGTGACGATCTTGATGTTCTACCGTCGCAGGGATTCGCCTAAGCACCGCTACAATATTATCAAGGATTATGGTGGAAGGGGGAACCGCATACGGCTAAGAGATCAATGATCAATTGTTGTGTCTTTGGGGTGCCCCCTGCATCTGTATATAAAGGAGAAAGGGAGGAGGAGGCGCGCCAAGTGTGGAGTCCTACTAGGACTCCCTAGTCCTAGTAGGATTCGACCTCCCATATGGAATAGGAAAAGAGGAAGGGAAAAGGAGAAGGAAGGAATGGGGCGCCCCCTTCCCTAGTCCAATTCGGACCAGACCAAGGGGAGGGGTGCGGCCACCCTTGAGGCCCTTTTCCTTCTTTCCCGTATGGCCCAATAAGGCCCAATACGTCTTCCCGTAACTCTCCGGTACTCCGAAAAATACCCGAATCACTCGGAACCTTTCTGATGTCCGAATATAGTTGTCCAATATATCGATCTTTACGTGTCAACCATTTCGAGACTCCTTGTCATGTCCCTGATCTCATTGGGGACTCCGAACTCCTTCGGTACATCAAAACTCATAAACTCATAATATAACTGTCATCAAAACCTTAAGCGTGCGGACCCTACGGGTTCGAGAACAATGTAGACATGACCGAGACACGTCTCCGGTCAATAACCAATAGCGGAACCTGGATGCTCATATTGGCTCCCACATATTCTACGAAGATCTTTATCGG
This sequence comes from Triticum aestivum, assembly GCF_018294505.1. Lineage (NCBI taxonomy): Eukaryota > Viridiplantae > Streptophyta > Magnoliopsida > Poales > Poaceae > Triticum > Triticum aestivum. Next base: position 325,049,839 of record NC_057809.1, read on the forward strand.
TCAGACCGCATAACAACATACGTTGTTCCCTTTGTCATCGGTATGTTACTTGCCCGAGATTCGATCGTCGGTATCTCAATACCTAGTTCAATCTCGTTACCGGCAAGTCTCTTTACTCGTTCCGTAATACATCATCCTGCAACTAACTCATTAGTTGCAATGCTTGCAAGGCTTAAGTGATGTGCATTACAGAGAGGGCCCAGAGATATCTCTCCGACAATCGGAGTGACAAATCCTAATCTCGAAATACGCCAACCCAACAAGTACTTTCGGAGACACCTATAGAGCACCTTTATAATCACCCAGTTACGTTGTGATGTTTGGTGGCACACAAAGTGTTCCGCCGGTAAACAGGAGTTGCATAATCTCATAGTCATAGGAACATGTATAAGTCATGAAGAAAGCAATAGCAACAAACTAAACGATCAAGTGCTATGCGAACGGATTGGACCAAGTCAATCGCATTATTCTCCTAATGATGTGATCCCGTTAATCAAATGACAACTCATGTATATGGTTAGGAAACATAACCATCTTTGATAAACGAGCTAGTCAAGTAGAGGCATACTAGTGACACTCTGTTTCTCTATGTATTCACACATGTATTATGTTTCCGGTTAATACAATTCTAGCATGAATAATAAACATTTATCATGATATAAGGAAATAAATAATAACTTTATTATTGCCTCTATGGCATATTTCCTTCAGTCTCCCACTTGCACTAGAGTCAATAATCTAGTTCACATCGCCATGTGATTTAACATCAATAGTTCACATCACCATGTGATTAACACCCATAGTTCACATCGACATGTGACCAACACCCAAAGGGTTTACTAGAGTCAATAATCTAGTTCACATCGCTATGTGATTAACACCCAAAGAGTACTGAGGTGTGATCATGTTCTGCTTGTGAGAGAAGTTTAGCCAACGGGTCTGCCACATTCAGATCCATAAGTATTTTGCAAATTTCTATGTCAACAATGCTCTGCATGGAGCTACTCTAGCTAATTGCTCCCACGTTCAATATGTATCCAGAATGAGACTTAGAGTCATCTGGATCAGTGTCAAAACTTGCATCGACGTAATCCTTTATGACGAACCTTTTGTCACCTCCATAATCGAGAAACATATCCTTATTCCACTAAGGATAATTTTGACCAATGTCCAGTGATCTACTCCTAGATCACTATTGTACTCCCTTGCCAAACTCAGGGCAGGGTATACAATAGGTCTGGTACACAACATGGCATACTTTATAGAACCTATGGCTGAGGCATAGCGAATGATTTTCATTCTCTCTCTATCTTCTGTCGTGGTTGGGTTTTGAGTCTTACTCAACTTCACACCTTTGTAACACAGGCAAGAACTCCTTCTTTGACTGTTCCATTTTGAACTACTTCAAAATCTTGTCAAGGTATGTACTCATTGAAAAAACTTATCAAGCATGTTGATCTATCTCTATAGATCTTGATGCTCAATATGTAAGCAGCTTCACCAAGGTCTTTCTTTGAAAAACTCCTTTCATATATTCCTTTATGCTTTGCAGAATAATTCAACATTATCTCCAATCAACAATATGTCTTTCACATATACTTATCAGAAATGCTGTAGTGCTCCCACTCACTTTCTTGTAAATACAGCCTTCACCTTAAGTCTGTATAAAACTATATGCTTTGATCAACTTATCAAAGCATATATTCCAACTCCGAGATGCTTGCACCAGTCCATAGATGGATCGCTGGAGCTTGCATATTTTGTTAGTACCTTTAGGATTGACAAAACCTTTCGGTTGCATCATATACAACTCTTCTTTAACAAATCCATTAAGGAATGCAGTTTTGTTTATCCATTTGCCAGATTTCATAAAATGCGGCAATTGCTAACATGATTCGGACAGACTTAAGCATAAATACGAGTGAGAAACTCTCATCGTAGTCAACACCTTGAACTTGTCGAAAAACTTTTTGCGACAATTCTAGCTTTGTAGATAGCAACACTACTATCAGCGTCCGTCTTCCTCTTGAAGATCCATTTAATCTCAATGGCTCACCGATCATTGGGCAAGTCAATCAATGTCCATACTTTGTTCTCATACATGGATCTCAACTCAGATTTCATGGCCTCAAGCCATTTCGCGGAATCTGGGCTCATCATCGCTTCCTCATAGTTCACAAGTTCGTCATGGTCTAGTAACATGACTTCCAAAACAGGATTACCGTACCACTCTGGTGCAGATCTCACTCTGGTTTACCTACGAGGTTCGGTAGTAACTTGATCTGAAGTTACATGATCATCATCATTAGCTTCCTCACTAATTGGTGTAGTAGTCACAGGAACAAATTTCTGTGATGAACTACTTTCCAATAAGGGAGCAGGTACAGTTACCTCATCAAGTTCTACTTTCCTCCCACTCACTTCTTTCGAGAGAAACTCCTTCTCTAGAAAGGATCCATTCTCAGCAATGAATAACTTGCCTTCGGATCTGTGATAGAAGGTGTACCCAATATTTTCTTTTGGGTATCCTATGAAGATTTACTTCTCCGATTTGGGTTCGAGCTTATCATGTTGAAACTTTTTCACATAAGCATTGCAGTCCCAAACTTTAAGAAATGACAGCTTAGATTTCTCGCCAAACCACAGTTCATACGATGTCGTCTCAACGGATTTAGATGGTGCCCTTTTTAACGTGAATGTAGTTGTCTCTAATGCATAACCCCAAAACGATAGTGGTAATCGGTAAGAGACATCATAGATCGCACCATATCTAATAAAGCACGGTTACGACGTTCGGACACACCATTACACTGTGGTGTTCCAGGTGGCGTGAGTAGTGAAACTATTTCACATTGTTTTAATTGAAGGCCAAACTCGTAACTTAAATATTTTACTTCTGCGATCATATCATAGAAATTTTTATTTTTGTTACGATGATTCTCCACTTTACTCTGAAATTCTTTGAACTTCATTGATTTCAGAAAATAGTGTTTCATCAAGTAGATATACTCATCTTGTGTTTCATCAAGTGTGGAGTCCTACTAGGACTCCCTAGTCCTAGTAGGATTCCACCTCCCATATGGAATAGGAAAAGAGGAAGGGAAAAGGAGAAGGAAGGAAGGGGGCGCCACCCTTCCCTAGTCCAATTCGGACCAGACCAAGGGGAGGGGTACGGCCACCCTTGAGGCCCTTTTCCTTCTTTCCCGTATGGCCCAATAAGGCCCAATACGTATTCCCGTAACTCTCCGGTACTCCGAAAAATACCCGAATCACTCGGGACCTTTCCAATGTCCGAATATTGTCGTCCAATACATCGATCTTTACGTCTCGACCATTTCGAGACTCCTCGTCATGTCCCCGATCTCATTCGGGACTCCGAACTCCTTCGGTACATCAAAACTCATAAACTCATAATATAACTGTCATCGAAACCTTAAGCGTGCGGACCCTACGGGTTCGAGAACAATGTAGACATGACCGAGACACGTCTCCGGTTAATAACCAATAGAGGAACCTGGATGCTCATATTGGCTCCCACATATTCTACGAAGATCTTTATCGGTCAGACCGCATAACAACATACATTGTTCCCTTTGTCATCGGTATGTTACTTGCCCGAGATTCGATCGTCGGTATCTCAATACCTAGTTCAATCTCGTTACCGGCAAGTCTCTTTACTCGTTCCGTAATACATCATCCTGTAACTAACTCATTAGTTGCAATTCTTGCAAGGATTAAGTGATGTGCATTACCGAGAGGGCCCAGAGATACCTCTCCAACAATCGGAGTGACAAATCCTAATCTCAAAATACGCCAACCCAACAAGTACCTTCGGAGACACCTGTAGAGCACCTTTATAATCACCCATTTACGTTTTGATGTTTCGTGGCACACAAAGTGTTCCTCCGATAAACGGGAGTTGCATAATCTCATAGTCATAGGAACATGTATAAGTCATGAAGAAAGCAATAGCAACAAACTAAACGATCAAGTGCTATGCTAACGGAATGGGTCAAGTCAATCACATCATTCTCCTAATGATGTGTTCTCGTTAATCAAATGACAACTCATGTCTATGGTTAGGAAACAAAACCATCTTTGATAAACGAGCTAGTCAAGTAGAGGCATACTAGTGACACTCTGTTTGTCTATGTATTCACACATGTATTATGTTTCCAGTTAATACAATTCTAGCATGAATAATAAACATTTATCATGATATAAGGAAATAAATAATAACTTTATTATTGCCTCTAGGGCATATTTCCTTCAATGCAACCTTGCACAACATGAGGATCGGGCTCATCTTTTCTTTTCTTGCAACTTTAGCCAAAGGGTTTGGAACTATCTTGGGATTTCTTGGACAGTCCAACTGAACCAAACCACATATGAAATGGCACAAGCAGTTAGGAAGGATTTTGGTCTCCCTTTTTTCTCTGAGGTTGTATTCACTGCTACCTGGAATATTTGTATACAACGGAATGGGAAGATTTTCAAAAATGAACAACCATCACTTAGAGCTTGGAGAAGAAACTTTATTCATGACATCTCTCTTCTCTCTCATAGGATTAGATGTAAATATAGAGATAGTTTTCTGTCTTGGATAGCTAACCTTTCTTAGCTTTTTCTTGTAAGTATCTTTTCTCTCCTCTGTAAATTCTTAAACTTGTAACCTATTCCCCTTTTTATCTTTTAAAAAAGGACTGTGAGGCTATTGCCTTGCAGAAAATAGTCAAAAGAACCATACTTTCACTTTCCATGGCTAACTGTATCCACGATTGCCTTCCATACCAACACTTTCCAAGGAATTTATTATTTGACAACATAAAGTAAATTCATTTTTCATTTCAGGACTAGGCATCCCAAATACCTTTGCCTTACTCGCGTGCAATGATAAGTGAATAAACACTCATCGTGAGAATAACACATCTAGCATGGAAAATATTAGCCACCCCTCACCGCTCCGCGAGCGGAACGAACACACAAAAGAGAAGTTTATTTTGAAAATTAGAGATGGCACATACAAATTTTCTTAGAATGGCAAAAGAATACCGCATACAGGTAGATATAGTGGACTCATGTGGCAAAACTGGTTTAAAGGTTTTTGGATGCACAAGTAGTGATCATACTTAGTGCAAAATGAAGGCTAGCAAAAGATTGAGAAGCCACCAACCAAGAAACGAATAATCTCATAAGCGAGCATTAAGCATATTAACACTGAATAATGCACCACAAGTAGGATATAATTTCATTGCATAGTTATTGACTTTCGTGCTTGCATAGGGAATCACAAACCTTAACACCAATATTCTTACTAAAGCATAATTACTCATCAACATAACTCACATATCACATCATCATATCTCAAAACTATTACTAAGAATCAAGTTTATTTTATCCAATGATCTTAATGAAAGTTTTTATTATATCCTTCTTGGATATCTATCACTTTGCGACTAATTTTCATGTGTTGCTTTTGGCGAGCTCAAACAAATATGAGTGAAGATCATGAGCATATTTTTTATTTCTCTCAAATTAATTTAAATGAAGCAAGAGAGAATTTCTTGAAAATTGTACTAGCTATCAAATAAATCTAAGTGAAGCAACAGAGCATTTATTCAAAAATACTAAAGTACACCGTGCTGAAAAAGATATAAGTGAAGTACTAGAGCAAGTCCATAGCTCATAAAAAATTAAGTGAAGCATAGAGAGCAATTCTAACAAGTCATGACATAATTTTGGCTCTCTCAAATAGGTGTGTCCATCAAGGAATCAAGACTTAAAACACAAAATAAAACAAGCAAAGACTCATATAATACAAGACGCTCCAAGCAAAACACATAGTATGTAGCAAATAAAAATATAGTTTCGAGTAAAATACTGATGGTCGATAGAAGAAAGAGGGGATGCCACTCGGGGGCATCCCCAAGCTTAATTGCTTTCTCTCTTTTGGATAATAGCTTGGTATGCCGGGGCATCACCAAGCTTAGGATATTCTTACTCCTTGTTCCTTCATCCATCGTAAGATAACCCAAAACTTGAAAACTTCAATCACACAAAACTCAACAAAAGCCTTCGTGAGATCTGTTAGTATAAGAAAATAAATCACTACTATGAGTACTGTATCAAACCAATTCATATTTTGTTCTTGCATTATATCTACCGTATTCTAACTTTTTTATGGCAAAAACTCATCAAAGAAAACCACAGAGCCATCAAAATAAGCACACAACACAAAGAAAACAGAATCTGTCAAAAACAGAATAGTCTGCAGTAATCTGAGTGTTCCGAATACTTCTGTAGCTCCAAAAACTCTAAACAATTATGAAAACCTGAACAATTTGTATATTGATCTACTGCAAAAGAAATGGGTATTTTATCGCTCTTTGGTTAAAAATGAGAATTATTTTCGTGAGCGTAAAAGTCTCTGTTTTTTCAGCAAGATCAAACAACTATCACCCAATAAGATCCTAAGGCTTTAGTTGGCACAAATACTAACTAAAACATAAAAACACAATCATTACAGAAGCATAATTGTCCTAACACTAAAAAACAGGAAGCACAAAGCAAAGATAAATTTTATTCATTGGGTTGCCTCCCAACAAGCGCTATAGTTTTATGCCCTTAGCTAGGCATAAAGCAAGGATCTAAATTTTGTCATCTTTGTCCTTTTGAAAGCAAAGGGAAAATTTCCTATCAATGGAATTTAATTTACTATTTTGTGAAAGCACATGGCCATTGATATCCGAAGAAAGATTAAGCATGTTGCGAAAATTCGTATCTAAACTAGACTTCATCCCTTTAATTGTTTCATTTTCATAAAAGCACATAAGGGTACTTGATTCAACATTTTCTCCCTTAGGGTGCCCAAATATGTCTTTCATCTTTTCACAAGTATCAACTGCATCCCCTTCAAGAAAACCGTTTTCAAATATAGAATCCAAAACTTATTTAAAGGAAGAAGGTAGACCAACATAAAAACTTTTCAAGTATATCTCGATCTGATATTGGGGCACATAGCTAGCTCGAATTCTCAACAGCCTATCACAAGCATCTTTCAAAGATCATCAAGCAAATAACGAAAAATTCCGGGATCATCTTCATCAAAATTGTTAGAGTTTTCCTTAGCAAACCCGGTAAGTCTTTCCATAGCATCATTATTTATGAGCTTAGAGAGGACAGAGGGGTTATCCAATGCATTGAAACTAGGGAGAAAACCCTTAGCTTCTCTATGGTCTGTCATGGCGACGGAGAAGAGAGTTTATGAGAACGGGAGAAAAATAGCAAACGAAAAAGATGGCGAATAAAACGTCAAATTTTTGTGAAGTGGGGGAGAGGAAAATGAGAGGCAAATGCCAAATAATGTAAATTGCGAGGAGATGAGATTTGTGATTAGGAACCTGGTATATGTTGAAGATCCTCCCCGGCAACAGCGCTAGAAATTCCTTTTGATCTCGCTTGAAGCTACGTCGGTATTTCCCCAAAGAGGAAGGGATGATGCAGCACAGCGGTGGTAGGTATTTCCCTCAGATATGAAACCAAGGTTATCAAACCGGTAGGAGAACCAAGCAACACAACGTAAACAGCACCTGCACACAAATAACAACTACTCGCAACCCGACGTGTAAAAGGGGTTATCAATCCCTTTGGGGTAGCGGCGCCCCAAGATAGGCAAACGTACGTGAGAGAGTTGTAAATATTGATAGATAGAACGCCAGATAAAATAAATTGCAGCAAGGTATTTTTGGGTTTTTGGGTTTAATAGATCTGAAAATAAAAGGCAAATAAAATAGATCGCGAGGGCAAATAATATGAGAAAGAGACCCGGGGGCCGTAGGTTTCACTAGTGGCTTCTCTCGAGAAAAATAGCAAACGGTGGGTAAACAAATTACTGTTGGGCAATTGATAGAACTTCAAATACTCATGACGATATCTAGGCAGTGATCATTACATAGGCATCACGTCCAAGATTAGTAGACCGACTCCTGCCTGCATCTACTACTATTACTCCACACATCGACCGCTATCCAGCATGCATCTAGTGTATTAAGTTCATGAAGAAAGGGAGTAATACAATAAGAACGATGACATGGTGTAGACAAGATCTATCTATGTAGAGATAGACCCCATCGTTTTATCCTTAGTAGAAATGATATATACGTGTCGGTTCCCCTTCTGTCACTGGGATCAAGCACCATAAGATCGAACCCACTACAAAGCACCTCTTCCCATTGCAAGATAAATAGATCAAGTTTGCCAAACAAAAACTAAATATCGGAGAAGAAATACAAGGTTATAAGCAATCATGCATAAAAGAGATCAAAGAAACTCAAATACTTTCATGAATATAAAAAGATAGATCTAATCATAAACTCAAAGTTCATCCGATCCCAACAAACACACCGCAAAAAGAGTTAAATCATATGGATCTCCAAGAGACCATTGTATTGAGAATCAAAGGAGAGAGAGGAAGCCATCTAGCTACTAACTACGGACCCAAAGGTCTACAAAGAACTACTCATGCATCATCGGAGAGGCACCAATGGAGTGGTGAACCCCATCCGTGATGGTGTCTAGATTGGATCTGGTGGTTCTGGACTCTGCGGCAGATGGAATTGATTTTCGTCGACCCCCTAGGGTTTCTGGAATATTGGGGTATTTATAGAGCAAAGAGGCGGTCCGGGGGCACCCGAGGTGGGCACAACCCATTAGGGCACGCCTGGGCTTCCTGGCGCGCCGTGGTGGGTTGTGCTCTCCTCAGAGCACCCCCAGGCATAGCCTTGGTCCATTAGGTGTCTTCTGGTCCATAAAAAATATCTGTAAAGTTTTGTGGCATTTGGACTCCATTTGGTTTTGATTTTCTGCAATGTAAAAAACTTGCAAAAACAACAACTGGCACTTGGCACTATGTCAATAGGTTAGTACCAAAAATGATATAAAATGATTATAAAACATCCAAGATTGATAATATAACAGCATGGAACAATCAAAAATTATAGATACGTTGGAGACGTATCAATACCCCATTGTCACCACGGTATAGTAAGACATACATCAAGTGTTCTCAAATCCATAAAAGTATTCGATCCGATAATAATGAAATCTCAAAGGTAAAACTCAATTCATCACAACAAGATAGAGATGAGAAAACACCATATGATCCAACTATATTCACAAAGCTCGTGATACATCAAGATCGTGCCAAATCAAGAACACGAGAGAGAGAGAGAGAGTGAGAGAGAGAGAGAGATTAAACACATAGCTACTGGTACAAACCCTGAGCTCCGAGGGTGGACAACTCCCTCCTCATCATGGTGGCCGTCAGGATGCTGAAGGTGGCCTGCGGTGATGATTTCCCCCTTCGGCAGAGTGCCGGAATAGGGTCCAAATTGGTTTTTCGTGGCTACAAAGGCTTGCAGCGAAGGAACTTCTGGTCTAGGGTTATTTCTGGGGGTTTCTGTATTTATAGGATTTTCTGGCATCGGTCTCACGTCCAGATGGGCTTCGAGGGGCCCACTACTCACCACCACATGCTGGAGGTGGGTGCCGCGCCCAGGTGGGTAGTGGCTACCTCGTGGCTCTTTCGGCCCTCCCACGAAGCTTATAGTGCTTCTTTTCTTCCGAAAAATAGTCAAAAAGTTTCGTTGCATTTGGAGATTGTGATTTCTGCACAAAAAACAACACCATGGTAGTTCTACTAAAAACAGCGTCAGTCCATGTTAGTTTCATTTATATCATATAAAATTTCACCCAAACCATATAAAATTGTTGTAAACATGGCATGAATACTTCTTTAATTATAAATACGTTGGAAACGTATCACCCCGCATGCTTAGGTTTTGCTATCACCGCCTTTTCCCTTTTTAGCATCTTGATGCCAAAGGGGAGAAGTGCTTTTTATTAGGGATCTTCTGTATTTGAGATCACAAGCCTCATTCTTTGTTGTTCGTTGGTGTTTCTCAGCTCGCGATACTTTATATCGTGCCTTGTGTGGTGTGTTGTAAGTGCATCTAGTGCCCCTTAGTGATTTTGGTATATTGAAGACTTATAGGTTAAGGGACTAATGCGTTTGTGAGTGTACACAGGTCTATAAGTCTATGAGGAGTTTGATATTTACAGATAAAGTCGACCCCTAAAAATGAAGTTCTTCGACTGAAGACTTTGGATTTCTGAAGACTTTCCGAAGACTTTGAAAGTAAAGAAATTGGTGTGACCTTGAAGACTTGGTATTCATTCGAGGAACATGAAGCGTGAAGACTTTTTTTTTCGTAGTTTCATTTTCTCTTTCTTGAGTCATAGGAAACACCGTACTGTTAAAGGGGGTCGAGGAAATACTAAGGAAAAATTTCCATGTGATGCTCAACTCAAAATCCTACACCTACCAATCCCTTCAAGTGAAGCCTTTGTAAATCTCATACAGTCCAGTCATATTCTTCAGTGACAGAGACGAAGTTCTTCTGGTCTTTGAGGAATTTGTTCTGACTGAGGAGTTAGGAATTCACCAGTGCGGATTTCCTACACAGTGAGGAACATGATAGCCCTGAGGATTTTGCTACTCAAAATTCCGACCGTTGCTTTGCTATGCGCCAGCTATCCCAAAATATCCATCCACCTAACGGTCATATCATTGAAGGGCATTTATGTATTATCATGTCGGGCTGCTCCCTAGGCTATAAATAGCCACCCCCTATAACCACTAGCTGGTTGGCTGCTCCGAGAGAAACTGACACTTGTCATTTGAGAGAAACCCATCCTCCGAGGACTTTGAGAGAAAATCATCAAGTGAGGAAAAACCCAAACGCAGACACCTACAAACCCCAAGTGATTGAGCATCACTGAAGAGATTGATCCTGCATGGATTCGACGCTTGTTACCTTTGAAGACTGTGCTTCTTCAAGATGGTTAGGTTTCATGGTCTAGAGCATCCAAGAGGAATTGTGGATCGCCGAGTGACCAAGTTTGTGAAGGTTCGGAAGTCACCTGAAGACTTACCACGAGTGATTGGACGAGGTCTGTGTGACCTTAGTTCAAGGAGAATATAGTGAGGACTTGGTGTCCTGAGCTGCGTGCTCAGGACTGGGTGTCCGGGATTGTGTGTCCTCGACTTTAAATACTTAGTCGCTCCAACCAGACGTACAACTGTGACAGCAGTTGGAACTGGTCTTCCAAATCATTGTCTTCAGCAAGCTTACTGGTTCTATTCCCTCAACTCTTTCATTTCCTCATAACTGTGTTGTGTGTTTGTTCATATCTGTGTTTGAAGACTTTCTCAATTTCCTCAGTTCAATTTCTTCAGTCTATTTGTCTTCATCCTGTGTTATCCTGTGCTTACGCTTCCTGTACTCTGTTCCTGTCTTCATTTCATCATGATGACTATGCTTGTGTTATGTTATGTTTACTCTTGAGTACTTATTCCGCTGCTAGTAGTTCTTCGCTAAGGAATTTCCTCTCCGGCAAATTCCTCAGTGAGGAATTTCATAAAAATCGCCTATTCACCCCCCTCTAGTCGATATAACGCACATTCAATTGGTATCAGAGCAAGGTACTCCCTTGTTCTGTGTGATTTTGGTTTAACCGCCTAGAGTTTAGTTATGTCGACCGAAGGTATGATCAAGGTCTCTGCTGGGTGTCCTACCTTCGATGGGATGGAGTACCCCTACTGGAAGAATAAGATGTGAATGCATCTTGAGGCAATTGAAAACGATCTCTGGTATGTTGTGGAAAATGGTGTTCCCTCAGTCACACCTTCTCTGAATGTTACTGATGTGAAGAGATTCAAGCAACTCGACTCTCAAGCGAAGAATATCATATGTGGCCATCTGAGCAAAGGATAGTATGGCAGAGTGAGTGCTTTGGAGACAGCGAAGCTTATCTGGGACAGGTTGTCCAAAGTGAATGAAGGAGTCTCAACACAGCGTGACTCTCGAGATGATGTTCTTCGCAATCTCTTCAACCGCTTCAAAAGACTCGACAATGAAAATGTTCGACAAACCTTCGATCGCCTCACTGACATATCAAATGAGCTTCAAGCACTTGGTGCCACTGACATCACCGACCATGAGGTGGTGAAGAAATTGTTGAGATCGCTTGATTCCTCATTTGACACTCTGGCATTGATGATACAAGAACGCGCTGATTACAAGTCACTTCATCCCGCTGATATTCTAGAGAGGCTAAATACTCATCAGTTCCAACTTGCTGAAAAAAGAGATCTCTATGGTTCGAGCTATGGCAGATCACGCGCACTGAAGGCCAAGGCAGTATCTGAGTCCGAAGATGAAGACTCTGGTAGCAGCCTTGGTGATCCTAAATAACTAAGCCATGATATGGCTCTGCTCATGAAGAAGTTCCAAAAGTTCTCAAGACGTGATCGCCTTGGAAGACCCTCAAGGAGCAATGATTCCTCATCCAGTGACTACAAGAGGAGGCTCTGTCACAAGTTCAAGAAACCTGGACATTACATTCAAGATTGTCCTCAGTGGGAAAAGGAATCAAAGAAGAAGAAATACAAGGATTACAGTTCTGATGATGCGAAGAAAAAGAAGAAATCCACAAAATCTTCATCATCAAAATCCTCAAAGTCTTCATATCACAAGAAGAGCAGCTCCAAGAAGGCTAGGGCATTCATTGGCAAGGAAATGGACTCTGAGGCTGAATCTGAAGAAAATGAGGAAGAGGAGACATCTAAGGAGTCCGAATCCAGAGTGGCGAGCCTAGCTCTTGCTACTGCATTCGTCAACAAGTCTATCTTCAACACTGAAGAAAATGACCTCACCAACAAGGCTGATGAAGGCGATGATGACTACGCTCCCACCTATTGCTTCATGGCAAAGGGTGCCAAGGTACTCAAATATACCTCCTCTGAATCAAGTGAGAATGAATCTGATGAAAACCTTAAGCCCAGCTATTCTAAACTTGCTAAGATTGCTGTAAAACAACAAAGGGCTCTTGAAAAGGTTCAAAACATGCTAGACAAAAGTGATGATATGTTGGGTGAAGAAATGGATCGCACTAAAGCCTTGACTGAAAATCTTCAGAGACTTCGGACTAGGTTTGACAATCTTCAAGGTCATCATAACACTCTCTTATCTGATCATGAGAAGCTTTCTTATGAATTTCTTCAAAGAAATCAAGACCTTGAGAAGCTATGAGTGAGTTATGAAGATCTTCAGAAGGAGCGCGATTCATTACTTGCTCAACAAATCAGCGCTTCTCAGGAAGAATTTGTTCCTCCATGCTTGAAGTGCATTGAACGTGAATCTGCTAATTCTTCACCTGAATGTTCAAATGCTGCTAATGTTTCAAATTCTTCACATGCCTCTACTATCACTAATTCCTCATCTAAGGACATTGCCAGTATCACTGACGATGCAGGGCCGAAGGAATTGTACATGACAGGCATGTACAAAAGCCTCAAAGGGCATCAGATTCTTTGTGATGTGCTTAAAAAGCATATCCTCCACAGGAACCCTAGGAAAGAGGGTATTGCTTTTGAGAGGAAACTCAATGCTAATGGTACATATTGGAAGCCTGAGCAGTACCCCAAAACTACATGGGTTCCTGCAAAGGGACCTCCAGTTGATCCATCTAACTTATCTGGATTTGCATGTGAATCTCCTCGTTCTGATGATGAGTCATTTGACTCCAACTATAAACTGTTCAAAAATCAGAATGGTGAAGTATTTGCTAGATATGTTGGCACTAACTGCAGGAACGGTCCTCCTATGAAGAAAATCTGGGTTCCCAAAAGATGCCTTGAAAATCTTTAGGTGAATGTCATCAGGACGCCACATGTGAAGAATAGGAACCCCAGATCAAATTCTTCATATGGACCAAATTCTTCATATGGATCCAAGTCCTCATACGGACCAAACTCCTCACATGGATCATATTCCTCAAAAGGATCAAAGTTCTCATATGAACATCATCGTGCTAACATATCTGTTTCACAGGGAAGATCTAAGGATTATGGATATGTGCACTATTCTTCAAATCATTATGTCCATAAGTCCTCGAAGAATTTCTCTGCTTACTCATATGCTTACTCTAACCCCTCTTATGTGAAACGAAATGGACTGGCATCTATGCCACCTTTCTCTTATGGAGCTCGCAGAATGATGAACTCTTTGCCACCCCTTCAGATGTGGGTGGTGAAGAAAAAGAACTAATCTCTTCTGCAAGGTCAGGTCTCCAGACGTACGTAATCGTCTGAAGAATTTGCTGGAGAAATGAGCTTGCCTGATAGGACGCAGGCTAATCATGAAGAAATGAACTTTCATTTCTCACGTCCTCATACTATTTTATCTGTTTTGTTGCTTGATGAAATTGATCTAATGAATGGATGTCATATTCTTCACTGATGAAGTATATGAGTTTGTAATCTGCACTAATTCATCTGCAGGATGATCAACCCAAAGCCACTGAGTGGGTCCTCGATAGTGGATGTACAAATCACATGACTGGTGACAAGAATCTATTGATGGATGCTCCATTATCTCCGTAGCATCTGAAGCATATCATCTTTGCCGACAAAGGCAAAAGTCAGGTATTGGGTCTAGGTAAGGTTGCGATCACAAAGGATCGACACATGGACAAAGTCATGCTTGTCGAGTCCTTAGATACAACCTTATGTCTGTCTCAATGCTTTGTGATCTTGATATGGTTGTTGTCTTTGGCAAGTATCGTTGAGTTGTGGTTATGGAAGCTCACAATTCCAAAGTCTTCGAAGGCTTTAGGAGAGGATACATGTATATTGTTGATTTCTCTACAGGACCACAACCAGCCGTGTGCTTACTTGCAAAAGCTTTAGAAGGATGGCTCTGGCATCGACGACTTGGTCATGCAGGCATGAGGAATTTGCACACGCTTGTGAAGAAGAAGCATGTCATTGGCATCGAGAATGTCAAATTCCTCAAGGATCACCTATGCGGAGCCTGTGAAGCTGGGAAGATGACAAAGGCCAAGCATCCAGCGAAGACTATCATGACCACTACTTGCCCATTTGAATTGCTTCACATGGATCTCTTTGGTCCTAATCATTATTCTGTTGTTTCAAATGAAGCATCTCAATATGGCTTTGTTATTGTTGATAATTACTCTCGTTACACATGGGTACACCTTGTTACTTACAAACATGAAGTGTAGGAAGTCTTCAAACGATTTTCCTCGAGGGCTTCAACCAACTTTGGTGTGAAGATCAAGCACATCATAAGTGACAATGGCACTGAGTTCAAGAATTCTGGTCTCGATGACTATCTTGATGAACTTGGTATTACTCATGAGTTATCTGCTCCTTATACTCCTCAGCAAAACGACATCGTGGAGCGCAACAACAGGACTCTTGCTGAGATGGCTCGCACTATGCTTGATGAATAAAAAACGCCTCATCGGTTCTGGACTGAGGCAATTGATAATGCGTGCCACATCGTCAACAGAGTATATCTTCACAAATTCTTCAATAAGACTGCCTATGAACTCCTCACTGATAAGAAACCCAATGTAAGTTATTTCAAAGTCTTCGGTGCTAGATGTTGGATTAGAGATCCTCATCACAACTCAAAATTTGCACCGAAAGCACATGAAGGTTTTATGCTTGGTTACAGAAAGGACTCGCACACCTACGGAGTCTTCAACAACGTTCTTCACAAGGTTGTTGAAACTGTAGATGTGTGGTTCGATGAAACTAATGGCTCACAAAGAGAGCACCTACCTACTGTGATAGATGAACCAGCACCTGAGGAAACTATCAAGTTCAAGGCTACTGAGGATGTCATTCCTACTGAAGAATCTGCTGAAGAATTCATTCCAGAACATGAAGAACGTCGAGCTAATGCACCTGAAGAAAATACTGAAGAAAATGGTGCTGAAGAGAATGCTGATCAAATTCCTCAACGACAACCAGCTCATCCTCGCATTTCAAAAGAAGTGCAAGTTGAAAAGATCATCAATGGCATCAAAGTGCCAGGTCCTCTCACACGCTCAAAAGCTTCACATTTATCTAACTTTTGTGGGCACTATGCTTTTGTCTCTATCATAGAGCCCACTAAGGTAGATGAAGCATTTCTGGAACCTGAGTGGATTCAGGCCATGCAAGAAGAATTACATCAGTTCGAGCTCAACAATGTCTGGGAACTGGTCAAACGTCCAGATCCTCGCAAGCACAATATCATTGGCACAAAGTGGATCTACCACAACAAGCAAGATGAAAATGGCCTTGTGGTGAGGAATAAGGCACGGCTCGTAGCTCAAGGCTACACACAGGTTGAAGGAATTGACTTCGGTGAAACTTTTGCACCTCTTTCTAGACTTGAGGCTATTCGCATATTACTTGCTTATGCTAACCATCATGATATCACTTTATATCAAATGGATGTGAAAAGTGCATTCCTCAATGGTAAGCTTGAGGAAGAAGTATATGTTGCTCAACCCCCAGGTTTTGAAGATCCAAAGAATCCTGACAAAGTCTTCAGACTCAACAAGGCCCTCTATGGCCTCAAGCAGGCCCCTTGGGCGTGGTATGATACCTTGAAGGAATTCTTCATGAAGAGAGGCTTCAAACCCGGTTCACTCGACCATACTCTTTTCACTAAATCTTATGATGGTGAATTGTTTGTGTGCCAAATATATGTTGATGATATTATCTTTGGCTATACTGACCAACGTTATAGTGATGAATTTGCCTATATGATGAGTGAAGAATATCAAATGTCTATGATGGGAGAGTTGAAATTCTTCTTAGGTCTTCAAATTCATCAACAACACAATGGCATATTCATATCTCAGGAGAAATACCTCAAGGATGTACTGATGAAATTTGGCATGCAAGATTGCAAAGGCGTCAAAATTCCTATGCCCACAAATGGCCATCTGTGCACTGATGAAAATGGTATTTACTTTGATCATAAGGTATATCGCTCCATGATTGGTTCTTTATTGTACTTATGTGCATCTAGGCCAGATATAATGCTTAGTGTTTGCATGTGTGCCTGATTTCAAGATACACCGAAGGAATCACACCATAAGGCTGTGAAGCATATTCTTCGATATCTAGCTCACACACCAACACTTGGATTATGGTACCCCAAGGGCTCGGCTTTTGATCTCATTGGATATTCTGACTCTGACTATGCTGGTGATCGTGTGGACCACAAGTCAACATCTGGTACATGTCATTTCCTCAGACGATCTTTGGTCTGTTGGTCCTCAAAGAAACAGAACCGTGTATCACTATCTACTGCTGAAGCTGAGTACATTGCCGCTGGTTCTTGTTGTGCTCAATTGCTATGGATGAAGCAAACTCTCAAGGACTACGGCGTCAACATGAAGAATGTGCCTCTGTTCTATGACAATGAGAGTGCCATCAAAATTGCTCACAATCCAGGTCAACACTCGAAGACTAAGCACATTCAGATTCGTTATCATTTTCTTCGTGATCATGTGTTGAAGGGCGACATTTCTATTGAGCATGTGAAGACTGAAGAACAGCTAGCCGATATCTTCACAAAGCCCTTGGATGAGAAGAGATTTAGCAAGTTGCGATGTGAGCTAAATATCCTCGAATCTTCTAATGTTCTTTGAAAAGGACACTCATCCTAACACTTATGCAAAATTGACGACTTAGATGTGCAACACATGAGGAAACGTTCTTCCTCAATCAATGAAGAATAACACTCTTAGTGTGAAGAAATTAACGAAGAATTTGATTCTCAGAACCCTACGATAATTGTACACAGTGTCTGAAATCATCATTCTTATACGGTGGGTCACGCCACCACCAAAAGTCGAAATTCCTCAGTTGTTCATATTCTTCAACTTTGCATTGTCTTCATTGTTTCCGTCGTTTTTCTTCATTGGCTATATATATATGAGTTTATGTCCTCTACAGCATTCACTTATTCCTAATTCTTCAAGTTGGTTTTTCTGCTAAGTAAATGTGATCGGACCCTTCCCCATCTATGCTATACTCAACCCAATCTGTTAACAAATTCTTCATGTGCGTTTTATTTGAAACTCGTTCAAAATCTTCACTGTGTCCTTGTCAGCCGAAGAAATTGCAAATGGAACTTTAAAACCTATCTTATCTAAATTTTCGGCTTTGCCGCTCAAACCGTTCCGCATCCCGCGATACACTTATCCTTTCACCCACGATCGCACACGATCTCCACCTCTCAGTACGTGGGTGACACATGTCAAGCGAATGAGAAGGGTCAGGGGCACGTTCGTCCAATTTCTTCGGGCGAATAGTTTTTCACCGTGGCTATAAATACCCCTCTTCCCCTTCCTCACTTCTTTTACTCCGCTCGACCTCTCTCCAGCTCGAGCTTCTCAAACCCTAGCGCCGCCGCTACTTCATCATCGTCGGTGAGGAAGAGCTTCACTGCCTCGACCTCGTCGCCGCCGTACTCATGCCGGCCGCGGAAATCTTCACTCCACCGCCGCCGTAGCCGTCTTCCTCCGCTAAGTTAGGGCGTGGAAGATCTACACAGACGAACTTCACCTCTCCACCTCACTGTTCGTCGTGTTCTTCATCCAGGGTAATTAAAAGTTACTTTTACTGTCCTCGTTGATTCAAATGATTATCAACAAAATCTTCAAAGGTGTTTTTATTCATATCTTCACACACTAAAACACCTCACATATCATATGTTCTTGATTCGTTTCTCTAAGCTATGTTTTTCTTCAAGATTCCTCAAATGTGTGGATTTTTTATCTACACATCTCTGGAACCTAAGACAAAGAACTCTTAGTGAAATTCTTCAAGACTCATCTGGTCAAATTCCTCAAACTTATTCTTTTTACAAAACCTTCTGAGAACGCATATGACCTCTCCAAATTCCTCGCAACTATACTCTGTTCACAAGTACTCATGTCAGCTGATGAATCACTAGGTTCTCATCAACTTAACTCATTTGCAGCGTTCTTTGAAGAAAAGTTGCATACTTCTTCAGAGAATTCAATTATTCAAATTCCTCAACTGAAGAAAATGGCTGACGGTAAGAAGCCACAGAAAGGAGGAAAGAGGCCTAAGGTCAATACTTCTTTTGAGATCCCTGATGACATATATATAAGGACTATTGCACCCCTAATGAGGCCACTCATGGCAAGGAAACCAAGAATGAGCGCAAAGTGCACATCCAAAGAATAGAGAGGAGATGGGAAAGAGAGTGGAGGGAGTACATGTATGTTACTCCCAAGTACATGAAGAAATTCGCACTCAATCATCCATGCCCAAGACCTCCATTGGCACCTGGCCAAATAGCTGATCCCACCAGCCTCAAGCGCGGTGAGGACAATCCTGATGAATGGGCCAAGCGCCAAGCCAAGTTGGCTAAGCAAGCCAGAGAAGCAGTGAGGAAATTTAATGAAGACTCTGCTGCTGCCTCTGCTGAGGCCTCTGCTGTCAAGCCGAAGAAGGCTGTGTCAAAGAAGTCTGCACGCAAGCCAAGTGCTTCACCAACAGTGCCCTCAAGGCCAGGTTCCTCAGCAATGCCCTCACAGCCAGAATCCTCAAAGCCCTCACGGCAAATTCCTCATGCTGCTCCTGTTCCTCAAAAGTCCTTAGCTCCTCCGCCAAAGTCTTCGGCCGCTCCGACAAAGTCCTCTGCACCTGTGCATCTTGCCACGTGTCAAAGGACCACAGGCGTCTCAATTGCCTCAGGAGCTTCAGCTAGTTCTTCAGCTGCACCAAATTCTTCAACGGGACCCTCTCTACTGAAGACAAAGGCCATTGCTGGACGAGGTCCTCGCCCTAGTCCTCAGAAAAAGCAAGTCGCCTTCCAAGTGCCGTCTGAAGAAGACAAAGCTGATGATGAAGAACTTGCTGAAATCATCAGAGATAGGCAGGTCAGGGCCGCTAGTGCCGAAGGAAGTAATGTGCCATTAATGCTGGATCCGAAGTTGATCCTTGACTTCATTGACTTGTGGCACAAGGACCCCAACACACCTCTACCTGAGTTGAACCTCACTCCTGGTCAAAGTCATGTACTGACTCACTTCATTGATGAAGAGAAATGGAAATTTGAACAGGGGTGGAGGGTGAAGAAAGCGCAGTACAAGAAAGAGCGCTTTCTAAAGCAAAACATTCCGAAGCTTTCACCTGAAGAACTTGTTGCTCTCCAATCTGAAATCAAGAAACTGAGTGATGAATTTGATCGCTATTATACTGACTGGCTGGGAGCCAAAGTCAGATTTGTAAAGATAACTGAACAGTTCACTTCCAATGTTGTAGCCCCAACGCAACAAGAAATTCCTCAGGCTGAAGCATCTGCTCGGCCTACTGAAGAAAATGCCAGCACCGCTGATGACAATCAGGCTGCTGAAGAAAATGTGAGTTCCAGGGCTGATGACTGTGTTCCAGCCGCTGAAGAAATTGCCAGGGCATCCACTAGTGGTGCTCCTGAAGAAATTGAAGAAATCAGGGCAACTGCATCAGTTGTACCTAAAGAAAATCAACCAGATTCTTCTGCTCCTCCTGCGCCAACACCAACTTCGATCCTTCTATCTGCATCAGATGTCAAGAAGACCAAGGCTGCAGAGCGTGCAACAGTGAAGAAAAGGAAAGCATTAGCTACTTCAGATTCTTCAGCTCCAAAGAAGATGAAGCCTTTGACCAGTTCATTTGCTAATCCCATTGATGTTGTTCCAATCTCAACCATGCCATCGAAGGACATTGTTCCTTTTGATGAAGAATATGTGATCCCCAACGGATCTGATGAAGAAACTCCTTCTGCTGCTTTGTCTGAGCAGTTGGATGAAGAAATTGAAGTGGATACGATCCTTTAAACACCTGTCATCTCCTCGCCCATGCCTCAGTTCACAGCTGAAGAGGCTGGCGTTGAAGAAATGGAAGATGAAGATGTGGACATTGGCTGCTCCACACCTGTAATAAGTGATGAATTCTGGGAAAGTCAGCATCCAAACTCTCCGATGTTCACACCGTTGCAGCAAATACCTCAGTCACCTGCACAAACTGTTCAAATGGGCTCTGAAGAAACTCACCCCACTGCATCTGTACATGAGGAAATTCCAGCCACTAGTGCTGAAGAAACTGTTGCTGCTGAACATCTGAAGACACAAACTGCCACTGAAGAGGAACCAGAAATTCCTCAGCCTGAAGAACCTGAGATTGCGATTCCTGAGCTCGTGATGCAACTCACTGACACTCCTCTGCCCAAGCCAAAGGATCCATTCTCACGCAAGCAAAAGTTCAAGGATGATGATTTCTTCAGCGAGCATTTATTCTTCGAAGACTACAACCCTTATAACTCTGCTCGCATTAGGAAGAGGCGTTTCTAGACTACTAGTAAAGCAAATTTCTATTCCTCAGTGCTATTCAACAAAGAGAAAATCTTCTACCATGAGCACATTCCTCACGTGGATATGGAATCTCTGCCGTGTTTCGTGCCAGTCCTCAGTGTTCTTCACGACGCTGGACTGTTAAATTTTGCTCTGACATCTGTGATTGGAATGAAGAATTGATTCTTCAATTTTATGGAACGCTGCACATCACAGGAGATTCTGAAGATGTGAATTCATGGGTGCTGGACTGGATGTCTGAAAACACTCACTACACCGCACCAGCGTCTAAATTGCTTCGTGCCTTACCACTCAGTCCTCCCCTTGAAGAAGCTCGTTGCATCTACAATGAACCTGAGCTTACAAATCACTACATGTAGGTTCTGATAAAACCTCTGAAGCCAGGTCAGGCCCCACGAACCAAATTCCTCGTGAAGGAATTACTTTATGTGCCCAGAACTGTCTATCGTATTCTTACGAGGACAATGAGTCCTATCAAAGGCCACGACTCATCTGATGAGGAAATTGTTGGCATCATGAAGAATCTGGTATTCAACATCGTTCAAGGCATTCATGTCAATTATCACGATTTCTTCATGAGGACTCTGGCAAATGTTGCACTATCTCCGTTTGAGCTGAAGCCTTATGCACCTTGGATTATGAGATTCCTCGGGACAAGGTCTTCACTCAACTACAAAGCTGATTTTCAAAATCACCTCAACTACTTGCCCCCGATTGAAGTCCTCAAACAGCCCTATTCCTCAGTTGATGGAAAGGACAAGGCACCAGCTGTTATAGATGAAGGCATTCGTCCATTGGATGGACAGTTTCGCAAAGCTGCCTCTTATTCCACCAATGATGACTCCGCCACACATGACTCTGCCAATGCACCCAAGTCTACTCCTCAAGCCACTGCTCCTCGTGTGATGACTGATCGTGAGCTTCTGCTTAGTCTTTACCAGAAGGTGGATCGAAATCATAAATGGGTTAAGTGTCAGTTTGGTTCGTTTCTTCACAACATGACTGCTACACACAATGCAGTGAAGAAAAACCATTACTACCTCCATGAAGTCTTCGGTCGCACCTGGGCAATACTGTCACATATGTATGGTGAAGAATATCTGAAGAAAATGGGTCTCAAGGAAGATTTTGACTGGTCTGCACCTCCACCGAAAAAATTCAAGAAGGTCAAGGTTCCTTCTCTGGTGGCCAGCTCATTTTCTTCATCGCGCGGCACTGATGGGAATGAAGACTTGGACGACACTGCGGCAGGCCCTACTACGACAAACGACCCTAAAAACGCTCGCGCTCCTTCATCAACTTGATATTCTTCATGGGCGTTAGTCCTCATATTCGATCCTTTTGGTCATTTGATGACAAAGGGGGAGAATTTTGAGTTAGTCTTCAAGCGGGTCTTTCTATATGAGCATTTTTTAAGTTACAACTCTCGTTCTACTGAGACCTTATTGGATCGAGTTGTAAACTTAAACCCGATGGTGCTCTGATACTCTTGAGACATTTTTCAGCATGCTTATTCCTCGTTAATATTATTGCACGCATGCTGAATTACATCAGTCACCATATTTCATCATGCATTTCAAATTCTTCACTATTATATGTCAAATGCGTGTATGAATTACAAGATATAGGGGGAGATCTCCATGATTCAACTCTTCAAGTGTGCATTGCTTCAAAAGCAAATTCCTCACTATGCACATCTTCAGGGGGAGTTCTTCTATATCTTGCAATCAAATTCCTCAATATCAGTATTTACACTTCATATGTTTATTCCCGTTGAAAACTTAACCTATATTGTCATCAATCACCAAAAAGGGGGAGATTGTAAGTGCATCTAGTGCCCCTTAGTGATTTTGGTGTATTGAAGAGTTATAGGTTAAGGGACTAATGCGTTTGTGAGTGTACACAGGTCTATAAGTCTATGAGGAGTTTGATATTTACAGAGAAAGTCGACCCCTAAAAATGAAGTTCTTCTACTGAAGACTTTGGATTTCTAAAGACTTTCTGAAGACTTTGAAGTAAACAAATTGGTGTGACCTTGAAGACTTGGTATTCATTCGAGGAACATGAAGTGTGAAGACTTTTGTTTTCGTAGTTTCATTTTCTCTTTCTTGAGTCATAGGAAACACCGTACTGTTAAAGGGGGTCGAGGAAATACTAAGGAAAAATTTCCATGTGATGCTCAACTCAAAATCCTACACCTACCAATCCCTTCGAGTGAAGCCTTTGGAAATCTCATACAGTCCAGTCATATTCTTCTGTGACAGAGACGAAGTTCTTCTGGTCTCTGAGGAATTTGTTTTGACTGAGGAGTTAGGAATTCACCACTGCGGATTTCCTACATAGTGAGGAACATGATAGCCCTGAGGATTTTTCTACTCAAAATTCCGACCATTGCTGTGCTATGCGCCAGCTGTGCCAAAATATCTATCCACCTAACGGTCATATCATTGAAGGGCATTTATGTCTTATCATGTCGGGCTACTCCCTAGGCTATAAATAGCCGCCCCCTACAACCACTAGCTGGTTGGCTGCTCCGAGAGAAACTGACACTTGTCATTTGAGAGCAACCCATCCTCCGAGGACTTTGAGAGAAAATCATCAAGTGAGGAAAAACCCAAACCCAAACACCTACAAACCCCAAGTGATTGAGCATCACTGAAGAGATTGATCCTACGTGGATCCGACACTTGTTACCTTTGAAGACTGTGCTTCTTCCAAACGGTTAGGCATCATGGTCTAGAGCAGCCAAGAGGAATTGTGGATCGCCGAGTGACCAAGTTTGTGAAGGTTCAGAAGTCACCTAAAGACTTACCACGAGTGATTGGATGAGGTCTGTGTGACCTTAGTTCAAGGAAAATACGGTGAGGACTTGGTGTCCTAAGCTGCGTGCTCAGGACTGGGTGTCCGGGACTGTGTGTCCTCGAGTTTAAATACTCAGCCACTCCAACCAGACATACAACTGAGACAGCAGTGGGAACTGGTCTACCAAATCATTGTCTTCACCAAGCTTACCGGTTCTATTCCCTCAAATCTTTCATTTCCTCATAACTGTGTTGTGTGTTTGTTCATATCTGTGTTTGAAGACTTTGACTGAAGACTTTCTCAATTTCCTCAGTTCAATTTCTTTAGTCTGTTTGTCTTCATCCTGTATTATCTTGTGCTTACGCTTCCTGTACTCTGTGTCTGTCTTCATTTCATCATGATGACTATGCTTGTGTTCTGTTATGTTTACTCTTGAGTACTTATTCCGCTGCTAGTAGTTCTTCACTAAGGAATTTCCTCATCGGCAAATTCCTCAGTGAAGAATTTCATAAAAATCGCCTATTTACCCCCCTCTAGTCGATATAACACTTTCATGTGTGAGATACTCGTTAATTATGTCTTTGCGAGACCTTGAATGTTTATCATGTTTTGGGACTATGATAAGCTTTGTGTATATGTATGCCTATCATATGTCATAGCTTTTCCTCGTCTCACTTACTTTTCTCACCCACTAGAGCTCTTGTATGTGATCTATGCACTGTGTTTTTGTAATTATTTGATCACATGTTAAGCTTTTGTGCAATGAGTTATTGAGTACCTACTTGGCACTCATATCGTTGCACTTATCTATTAGTATAGGGGAGTCGCCTTGTTGTATGTATGTTGCATTTCAAGCAATTACTGTATATGCACACATCAAGGGGGAGCTCCCTATATTAGTAGTGTTGCGTGCCTAAATATCTTTGATCACATCCCTTGCCATGCTTTAGCCATATTGCCATCAATACACCAAAAAGAGGGAGATTTAAAGTGCATTTTGGTGTGATGGCAATGTGGTTAGTGGAACTAATGATAATTTGGTTAGTGGAACTAATGATGATTTTTAATGTATATCTCATGCCATTGGTTCCTCGAAGATTTATTGAGGAGATGGTTGACACCTCACTTCAAAAAGGTTGAAGGCATGGTTTTCTGGCGACTCGAAAATTTGGTTTTGGTTTATCTGAGTCGTTGGACAACTGCACTATCAAGAGGGGTCGAGGTGCTCAAATGATGGTGTGGGAGCACTCTAAACATATACATTAGCCACCCTACACCTACCAACTGAGAAAGCCTCAAAACCCATCATACTTGTGTCCATGGTGACCATACCTCGTCGCCCACGGGGTCCAGGGTTCAGTCTCTGGACAGCCCATGTGCACGGGCACAAGGCACCCACGTGAACGGGGCAGTGGAAACTTCTCTAGACACCTCGTTCCCATAGGGTCCTTACCCCCCGTGGTGCACATGGTCTGGGGAATTTCCTCGAGTGACTCTGTGCGCACATGGCCATCAGTGGACAATGGTCACATGGAGGTGAAGGGGTATAAAAGGGACTTCTTTTTCCTCCCAACCCAACCCTAATGTTTTGAGTTTCTCCACCATTACCAAGCTCCATTTTGCTCAATACTCTCTATTCCTCCACCCATACACTTTGATTCTTTGGGGATAGAGAGAGGAAGGTCAGATCTATAACTTAACCAGACTGATTCGTGTACCCTACTCGATTTCTTGATCAACACTTGATACTCTTGGGCTCCTAGGCAGTTAGAGGTTTCTCCGACAGCATCCTTGCATGTGGTGTGCTTCGGAGAAGTTTGTAAATGTTTGGTGGCCACCTTCAAGACCAACCTCAAGTGATTCACTCAAGTAAAGATTAGCACTCTCCGATAGCTCATCCGTTTGGGGTCACTCCGAGGGAGTAACGACGAGCATTGGTTGTGTTCCGGAGTTTTGGCTTCGGCACTGCTTAAGTGAAGATTAGCACTCCCCAAAAAGTGTGAACATGTGGATGAATCCGCGTCCCCGACTCGCTTGTGGTTAATCATTTCCTACACTTTCACTTGCCTTGTATGCTTTTTGACTTGCTAATTAGTTGGTTACCTTGCATATTTGCCTTGAGCTTTCTTGTTGTATAGGTTGTGTTCACCCTAGTTGCATATCTAGAGAACCTACATTATCTGCAATTCCCTAAAATTGAAAGATAATATTAAAATTTGTAGTCTCCTATGCACCTCACCCATCTAGTCAACCGTATCGATCCTTTCAGCTACTCTCGCAACATAGTATTACACAAATGATCCGCACCCGCGGTAACCCAATTTGTAGCCTCCCTCCGGATTTGAGTGAACATGATTGGAAACGGCTTGAATTTTATTGTTGAATACTCCCACATTGCGTCCGTTCCAAATTTTCCAACCCACAAGGATAGAAACAATGGCCATTGTGCACCAAGTGATTCCATCAAATCTTGACATCATTAAAAGGTTACCAAAAAGCGAGTCGAGGCTGGGAGTTCGAGACCAATCCTTATGCATAATCCAAATGCTAGGAAGAAGCGGCATTGAAAGAGAAAATGCACCACCGCTTCCTGAGTCCTCTTGCATAAAGGGAAAAGCGGCCATTCACGCTTCTCAAGGAGGATAGCCGTCCAAACCCGATCGTTGATGGTAAGCCAAGCAAAAAGAGCAAAAATACATGCATTTCAAGGGCGCCCAAAACTTTCAAATAGCAGCTCTTCCCATGCAATAATAAGAAAAAGTCAAGATTTTTTTGGAAATGGAGGCAAGCCCCCGGCCTCTGCATCATGAAGATGCATGCAGCTATTTTATTAACAATCCACAAAGTATCATCAAAATGATCTTACAGCTCGCAAACGGAGCAGAACAAAGTAAAAAATAAGAAAATTACATGTTGGCACAAGCAACCGGTATGGTACTATGTAATATAAGCTCCCTAGACTCCTATCCTGTTATGTGAGCGCCATCCAAACCGGTTGAATATAACCCGAGCGATCATCTCCCATTGGTTGCACCCAGTAACCAAAGGCTCCCTGGAGTCCATAGGAGTGAGTAAGGACCACGTATGGATCCAAGATGTAGCTCTGAAGATGACCTGCAAGAAAGTTAAAGAGTGTTGTCTGTTAAAAATCATATCATTCCTGCAGTTCCATATAGCCCATAACAGTGCACATATTCCAATCCGAATACGAGCCGCAATAATCTGTTCAACCCCAACTAACCACGTCCCAAACAACAACGCAATATCAGCTGGAGGATTAATGTTGAAAGCTATACGAGTCGTTCTCCAAAGTAGTTTGGCAAGTGGGCATTCAAGAAATAAGTGTTGTATTGTTTCATCCTGATCACAAAAATAACACCGTGAACTTCCTACCCATTGCCTTTTAATTAAGTTGTCCTTTGTGAGTATCACTTGCTTGTGGACAAACCACATAAATATTTTAATCCGCAAAGGAACCTTAACTCTCCAGATATGTATTGACTTGGAGATTGGGCCAGAATAATCAAATCCAAATAGAAAGATTTCACCATAATAATCCCATTCTTAGCTAACTTCCATTGTATTGAATCCGGCTGGTCGGAGAGTTGAACTTATATCAATGTCCGAACCAAATGCATCCAGGCATTCCACTGCTCACCAACTAACGCACGTCGGAACTAGATGTTGAGGGGAATAGTTTGAAAGACTATGCCTACGTAATCCTCATGTTGCATAATATTATAAAGGGTGGGATATTGGATGGCCAGAGGTGCCTCTCCTAACCACGTATCCTCCCAAAATCTTGTTGGCATTCCTTTGCCAACCAAGAATTTGACCCTGCAAAAGAACAAGTCCTACGTTCTCATAAGTCCCTTCCAGAATGACGAGTCAGTCAGTCTCATGGTAACCTAGGCTAATGTTTTGGATTGTAGATACTTATTGCGCAGGATTTGTGACCACATACCCTCCGGCTCTGTCTCTAGCCTGTAAAGCCATTTGCTCATAGGGCATTTATTCTTAATTTCTAAGTTCTCGATACCGAGACCCCCTTGGTCTTTAGGTCGACAAATAATATCCCATCGCGCAAGATGGTATTTCCTCTTGGCCTCATTAGACTGCCAAAAGAAACGAGATCTAAAGAAATCAAGTCACTTCCGAACTCCTTTCGTAATTTCGAAGAACAAAAGTAGAAACATCGGCATACTAGTTAGTACCGAGTTAATCAGGACTAGCCGACCTCCATATGACATAAGCTTGCCCTTCCAGCAACTGAGTTTTTTTTCAATTTGTTCTTCAATACACTTCCATTCTTTATTGGAAAGTTTACGGTGATGTATCGGTATGCCCAAGTAATTGAATGGTAAAGCACCTAATTCACATCCGAACAATTGTCTATAAGTGTGTTCCTCATCTTTGGCCTTCCCAAAACAGAACAACTCGCTCTTACGAAAATTAATTTTTAATCCAGACAATTGTTCAAAGAGACATAAGATGAGTTTCATATTATGTGCCGTAGCCATGTCATGTTCCATGAAAAGAATAGTTCCATCCGCATATTATAGAATGGATACCCCTCCATCGACTAGATGAGGGACTAAACCTTCTACATGGCCACGCTGCTTGGCCCTGCCAATAATGACGGCTAGCATGTCAGCCACTATATTAAACAGAAGAGGAGACATGGAATCCCCTTGTCTCAACCCCTTACGAGTCTGGAAATAACGACCGATGTCATCATTCACCTTGACTCCGACACTACGTTTCTGGACTTGGGTATCCACTTGGTTCCTCCAGGCTTCACTCAAGCCCTTCATGTGCATTGCCTGCTGAAGAAAAGGCCACTTGACTTTATCATACGCCTTCATAAAATCCACTTTGAAGATAACCCCATCCAATTTCTTCGAGTGGATCTCGTGAAGCGTTTCATGCAAGAGGACCACCCCTTCTAGTGTTGCCCTGGCATGAACGCCGTCTGACTTGGTTGGACCACGTATTGAGCAATCTGTGTCAATCTATTGGTTCCAACCTTTGTGAAAATTTTGAAACTCACATTCAGCAGACATATGGGCCAGAATTGTTCTATCTGTATTGCCTCGTCTTTCTTTGGTAGTAACGTTATCGTACCTAAGTTGAGATGAAACAACTCGAAATGACTGTTGAAAAAATCGTGAAACATAGGTATAAGATCACCTTTGATAATATGCCAACATTTCTTATAGAATTCAGCAGGAAACCCATCTGGTCCTGGTGCTTTATTCGGTTTCATTTGTGAAATTGCCTGAAGAACCTCTTTTAAAGTAAACGGGGCAGAGAGAAAATCATTCTCTGCTGCCTGTAATTGAGGTATATCCTCAATCACAGATTCATCAAATGTCACCTTGCTTGTATTTGGGGGTCCAAAAAGTTGCTTATAGTAATCAAAGATGTATTCTTTCAAATTTTCATGCCCCACTATTGTCCCCTCGTCCTGTTCAAGATGGATGATTTTCTTCTTCCTATGTTTGCCATTTGCAACCATATGGAAAAATTGTGTATTATCGTCCCCTTGGACAACCATAAGTGTTTTGGCATGCAGTGCCCACTTGAGCTCCTACTCTCTCAAGAGAGCTCGTAGACCTTGCTCAGCTTCGGACTTGGATTGTTGCTCATTAACCGAAAGAAGAGTATCTTCAGAATTTAAGTCTAGTGCCTCAATTAATTGAGTAAGACGCTCTCTTTTGTGTTTGTAAATCCCACTCTCATTTCTGGCCCAACCTCTCAAAAACTGTCGGAGATGTCTAATCTTGTTTTGCCATCTCTCAACATGCGTCCTTCCACTAACTGGCTTAGCCCATTCACGTGCAATGAGTTCCAAAAATCCTTCTCTCTCAAACCAACTTTGTTCGAAGGAGAAAGAATTTTTATTTGCCACATGGGTAGCCTCACCCGAGTCTAAAAACAGTGGTGTGTGATCTGAGATCGCTCTCTGCATCGCATGGACCGACACCAAATGATATTTTTGTTCCCACTCCACACTAGCAAGCACCCTATCCAACTTCTCATAAGTCGGAATGGGTAATGAGTTGGCCCATGTAAATTGTCTACCGATGAGTTCAATTTCCCTCAAATTAAGACTCTCGATAATCATGTTAAACATCATAGACCAACGTCCATCAAAATTGTCATTATTCTTTTCATCTCTCCTCCTGATTATATTAAACCCCCCCCTACGAGTATCGGCAGATTTTCATCTCCACAAATCCGCACTAAATCGGCTAAAAAGTCTGGTTTGAATTCAGGTTGTGCTGCCCCATAAATAGCAACTAGAGACCACGAGAACTCGTCTAGTTTTGATCTCACCCTAAACTTAACCGAAAAGTCACCCTGAATTAATCACCTCAAGCGTATGGCACCACACACCTAGTAAAATCCCACTGGATCTTCCTCTAGGGGGTAAAATGTGCCAGTCAAAGTCGATACCATTGGATAGACTTTGAAGAAACTGTGATGTAAAATTATCTCGTCCTGTTTCCAATAGTGCAATAAAGTCCAAGTGTTTTTCCATCATTGTCTCCGCTAAGAACCTTTGTTTAGCCAAGTCAGCTAGACCTCTGCTATTCCAAAAGGGTCCTCTCATAAGTCATCATGAATTTTTTTCTTAAGCCTAACTCGAGCACTTCTATATACTATCGAAGTAGGATATTTTTTCTGCTTCCAGGATCGTCTGGGCTTCTCCCCAATACCATGTGGGAGAGTTGGATCGGGTACTACAGAAACTGCGCCCTCCATCATAAGAGGCGCTACCGTGTCAATATTCTCCGACCCTCCTCATCCTCATCCTCGGCCTTCGTATCAGGAAAAAGATTGTTACATATATTTGCGAGGTCAACCATTCCTAAGTTATAAATTTCGTTATCATTCATAGGTTTTATAGATGCAAGATTACGAATAATTTCGGAGGCCCTCTCCGCTTCCAAGTCTAAAAGATCATTGACGGATTTGGCGACCTCGGTTTCATTTGACCCCAAAGAAATTCCTAAGTCATTAGCCTTATCCACTATTTCATTCTCAGTGAAATGCAAAATTGAACAACTTTTATCAAAAGATGTACCTGTAGTCGCCTCAGCATGACGCATCATGGCTGCCCTCTTGGCACGCGCTAGCTGCATGTCATCTGCATCTGGCTGCCCCTGTATCCGGTTGCTGACACGCCTGCCAGCCGTCACCGGATCCACGATCCTGCCGAAGGTGATAAGCTCGTCCACCGTCCGCTCCCGAGGAGTATGATCCCAACTCGCACACCCTTCCCCTAATGTCGGTGAAGGAGGGTAGGGCATGGTCGTGCGGACATTGCCCTCAGTGATGAAGGGAGAAGAGGACCATGGAGCCACATGCTCAGTAGTCCCGCTCCCCCCTCGGCAACATAGTGTCGCGGTCCCTGACCATCCAGCGTGGGGCGGTCCTGCGGAGGAGTTAAGGCACGGGCCTCCTGCCTGCCCCTCACTCCCAAGTTACCCGAGACAACCGTGATAGAAGAGGTACGACGGACCTCCTGTCCGGGTGCCCCTCCCAAAGGGCTCGAGCCGGACGCGTGTGAGCGGGCGTGATGAGCCTCCTGCCCACGACCCCCCCAACTCGCGAGCAGCCCGGAAGCGTCCATCAGCCCACCTGGCATGGAGCCTGTCCTAACTGGGCCACTGTCAGTCTGTCTAAATCCCTGTGGTGCTTGCTGAGTATCGGAGACCTCAAGTGTTGTCATCTCCTCACAGACAGGGACCAGCACCGGTGGGAGCTCAAGCTCTGCCGGGTCGTCCGCCTCGACTCTGGAACTCCATAGCCGACTAGGAGCCGCCGACCTTGCTCCAAACGAACCAAAACGAAGAGTGTTCATCGGAGTAGTGGACGGGGTCACCTCTTTGGCAGAGTTGTCTGCCTTATCTGGTTTATCACTGGGCCCCTTGGCCGGCTCCTGTGGTGGATTCTCAGACCCCTTATCCTGATCCCCGGAGGCTCCGCCCCCCTCAGTTGTGTCCATATCCTGAATCTCATCCCCATCCTGGGAAATCGGAGTGTCCTCAATCTCAAGCTCAAGAACGTATGTGACTTCAGCATGTGTCCATCGAACCACATCTGGTATGAACTCAACACTCAGCACACTAACCAACAACCTCACAGCCCCGTGCGCGTGAGTGAAAGGCATGTCTACCTTTTCTGTCTTGCCAATCATAGAACCCAAGCTCCAGGAAATCAAGAAGTGCTTAATCAGTTTTGGTGGTGCACCAAAGAACCGTACCCACACCTTCTCCAAAGGTGTACCCTCTAGTTCATCCGGCTTCCACTCATCAAAAGGAATAATATTGTTGGTACATGGAACCCTGCATAAAACCCACTTAAGAAAATGCATCTGATCCTCTTTAGTTGGAAAATCCACCTTATAAGCATGTCCCTCCAGTTTTTCCAGATGCCACTGATGATTACCCGGTACCAGGTCATGCAGCTGCCTCACAATCTGAGCTTCAGTCAATTGCCCATCAGTAACCCGGACCACTGCAGGAAAAGAACTCTCAACCATCCGGGGAAGGGGATCCACCTCCGGTGTCTCAAAGAACATCAGCTCCTTGCACCATACACCATAAATGTTGACGCCAGGTTTGGGACCGGTTAGGAGTGGGCACTCCCCGGTCACATGTTGCGATCTGTTACAATAATCGCAAAGCTCATTAGTGCACTCTGCCACAAAGTGACCCTGTTCACCACATCTATAGCAAGGCAACTTCTTCTTTTTAATTGCCCACTTCGAAAGTTTTCGCCCTCCGGTTTATCTGTGTTCTTACTCGGTCCACCATCACTAATCTTAGCAGCCCCAGTGACCGCCGGAATAGAGACTGCTGCCAGGGCCTTGACTGTTTCTACAGCCACAGTGGGAAGAGTCGGTGAAGCTGCCACCGCCGAGGCTCCGGGGTCCGTCACCGCCCCTGGGGACGCATACGCCGCGTCCGCCGTTGGAGTTGGCGGTGGGGGTTGGCGCGGTGGAGCTGGGCGCTTCCCCCCCCTCCCCACCACCGGCGAAAACCATCTCGGTACCGGTCTGTAGGTCCGGCAACTCCCTCAACAAAATTTCCAGGCGGTCCCTGAAAGTGCCTGCCTCCATTATGCCAGTTGTTACCTCGACCACCACCCAAGGATGACCCACGGTGTTGACCATCACCGTACGCATCATATCCATTGTCGCCCCACTGCCCATATCGATTGTACCGAGGGCCATCTCTGCCGTAGCCACTGTAACCCTGTCCATCCCAACTCTGATTCGTCCCACCTCCATGTCCCAACGCCCGCGCTTCGGCCGCCGGCAGCTGCGTCGGCTCGTCTGGGTGCCCCGCATTCACCCAACCAGCAGCAGGAGCGCCCCGGCCGACACCAGCGACGGTGGTGGCGGAACAGCAGGCGGCGGCAGTCGCGCCACGGGATGAGGAGCGCCGCGGCCTGCCCCAGCGGCAGTCGTCAGGCCCTGCTTGGCAGGCGGCGGTTGCCTCGCGGGGGGCGGATGTGCACCACGGCCGGCCCCAGCGGCGGGAGGCAGGCCTCCGCGTCTAGCCATCGTGTCGGCAACGAAGATCCTAGTCGCTCTCCCTGCTCCGAGCGATGGAAACCCAAGAGAACGAGAAACCCTAGACGAAACAACGCGAGTCGACTCGGGCCTCAGCGTCTCATGCATGTACGTAGAACCGGGCAACCTGGCTTGGGCTTCTGACTGGGCCACATGCCCCAAGTTCAGAGAGCCCACGACCGGTGTCAGCTCCGATTCCACATCAAGGCCCAGCAACGAGTTCAAACGCGCCTTCCTGGCCGCTCGAATCACGCTAGCCGAGGTGGCCACCGGCGATCGCTGCGGTGCCGGCCTCGATAGTTGCCCTTTCTTGCCTTTCTTCTTTCTAGTGACTAACGTCCAAGACTCCGGAATAAAATCAGACAATGTAATGGGTGCACGAGATACCTTAGGGATCGGACCAATCCAAGGTTTAACAATTTTCTTCAAAGTCAGAGCTTTGGATTGAGGACGATCAATTGAATGTGTAAATTCCAGCGATCTCTCCGGTCCCGGAGTAAAAACCGTCAAAGTATTCTTCTTGGCATGCTCGATCTCACCCTCATCTTCTTCATCACTCTCGATTAGAACCCAGAAACATCCTCCCGGTCGATCCCGGCTTGTGGTGTTCGTTGTGTTCGTCAGATCAACCAAGTCCACCGCCGTGATCTGATCAACCCGCACACGCTTACCAACAACAATGTAATAGTTATCCAACTTAAATTGAAACCCTACCTCGATCTGATCTCCGTCGGGGAGGTAGTCTCCGGCCAACACGTCATTTTCCAAATCTATCAGGGCCATCCACCGAGAGGACGGAGTGAACCGGAGCCGCCCAACGATCCAATGATCGGGATCTGTCGCATTAGCAAAATGAACCTGCCACTGCCGCCACTTCGTCAGCCCTCCCGCGATCTCACCATCCGACTTGCCGCCGGGATCCACTCCCGCCGCTGCCGCTAGATCCGCGCCTCCCCCCAGACGACGACGCCACACGAGTGGGAGATTGCGCTGAGGGCAAATCCGCCGCTTCAGACTCCCGCGAAGATCCGGTACCCACGTCGAGGTCGGCCTCATCGGCGCCGGCCGTGGTGGCGGTGGTCAGAACGGGCACCTGCGTGTCGTCGGGCGGCCTCATCCTCCGCGGGCAGGAGACACGATTTCTCAAGAACATCTGATGGCCATAAGGTACGTACTGGCTATCGCTAGTCTGGTCTCGTCATACGATCATCGGCTCAAGTGCAAGAGCGCCCATGCATGCATGCGTGCGCTAGCTATGTGAGCTTAAAAATAGGGGAGAATTTTACTTCCCCAGTCTCTGCATCAACTAGGGATGCATACGGTCATTTTAACATCAGTATCAAGATAAACATGGTTCTTAAAAAAATTAATGAGTATTAAGATATTTTTTGATGAGTGGTTTCACCACACATCAAACTTGATCCTCAATAAATGAGGGAAAACTCATGTGCATCACCTGTCGATTCTAAGAATTGAACTCGGGTCGTTAGGCTGCACAACTGCATGCCCAACCACTGAGCCAAAGCTCTCTTTGCAAAAGCCAAGATGAGTGCGAAGCAGCCCATGAAAGTAGATACACCTTTGTTTTTCATAGCTGACGTACCGCATGGTTGTAGGTAGCTCTCTTTTCTTTTCTTTGTGCAAGTGATACACACGAGTTTGGTAGCACCAGTAGGAAATACGGTGCTGCACGGGTTGCATACGGACGAAGCGCATCCGGGCCGGCTGGCAATCCATCCATTCCATTCCATTGTAGGAGCAGCTAGCCGGTCTCCCTCCCTCCCTGTGTCTACACTAGACGATAGCTATTGCTGAACCGTATTAACTTGACTTTGGCGTGCGTACTTCGTCATAGATCCCACACCCTCTGCCTCTTCTGCTTGCTAGAGTACAGTACTGCATATCCCCTGCACCGATACGCTACACGTACTCCCCGCGAAGAAAGAAAGGAAAAAAGATAGGCTACACATAGTACGTAGGAGTACTCCTAGTTGTAAGCACCACCAAATCACGGGAATAAATGGCCGTGATCTCTTCTTGATATAACTCGACTGCTAGTACTGCTGAAGTGCTCCCACTCGTGATCGAGCCAGGCAAACAAAGGCTACAAGGACATGATCGGAAACGGGAGAGTTTGGCCTTGGCACCTAGGTGATGTACTGGTACTAGTACTGTAGTAGTACTGCTTTTTCTTAAAAGGGTGGAGATCCAAGCAGTTAATACTAGCACTTATACACTCGTCCTGGTACGTCCAGGAGGTGCCCAAAATGTCAAACAAGTTGCGTCATCGGCTCCGCGGTGGGGGCTCAGTTCTCACCACCACAATCCACGAGTGTAACACAGGTTGTTCTCTTCGAGTGCAAAGGAGAGGGCAAACACATCATGATATAAAAAAAATTGATCGGATGCAGAAAGGCAGCATAGCACATCATATAGCTATCCCGTAGATACTGATCAATTAGCCCGGTGGACGGATAAGAACTTACTTGTGATAATATAATATAACAAAGCCAGGTTGAGTTTCGAATAAAATACATAGATAAATACATAGATAACAAAGCCAGCTTAGTGACGATTTGACCGGCCAACAAACACGTAGTACGAATCATCGGTAGGGTGGATGCATCATCATCATCATCATCGATCAATCACCTCGGGCCGTGGCCATCAACTCGGGATTACCACATACTGCATTTTAGGTAGAGCACCACTATTAGAGTAGCACATCTATATATATCGTGGTGGACGTCAGGTCAGGTGGGGTTTGAGTCGAAAGGTACGAGCAGCAATTAGCCAATCATCGGCCAACCAAACCAATCAATCATTAGGAAAAGAGAAGCATCTGATAATTGAGGGCTGAGCGCTTTGGTGGTGTTTCATTTCATACCAGCATAATATCTCGCTCTAGGAATCGCCGGAGACTAAACAAAAGAGAATTGTAACCTCCAGGTCCAGGATTATAAGCTCCAAACAGAATAAGAATTCAGCAATTCCTCTTGCTGACGTTTTAAAAAGGGGGCGGGGGGCTCCAAACGTACTATTAGTAGCTGCGATAGGGTAACATCAATGATGCCACTGCAGAAGAAAATTAACACTTGTGGTGGTAGCATGATCATGCCCACCACTTACTAATGGTGTGGGACGATGGTAGGAACTAGGTTTTTATCGGGTCTAGGCCGGAGGTTGTACGGGAAGGAGGGAGATAGGCGAGGGCGAACACGCGGCGGCCGGCGGCTGGGCGCCGTCCTACGCGGAGGAGGAGGCGGCTGCGATGAGAGGAGGCGGCTAGGGTTTAGGGTTTTCGGCTCCTCGGAGAGCCGGGAAATAGAATTATCTTATTGCTTAATTTCCAAAAGAACCTTTACAGCTGTTTATATAATCTCGATGCTAATAAAAATAAGATAACTTGTGGGCTAAGCCCCTAACTAAACGCGTTCAGTGGGCCTCCTCCGGATATAAGTTACCCCGGTCATAACATCTCTCCCCGCGTGCACAAACAGCTTGTCCTCGAGCTGGAAGTCTGGATATAGTGTTAGCGGAACTCGTCACGCTGCTCCCAAGTAGCGTCCTCCCCCGGAAGGCCTTCCTACTGGATCAACAAGTACCA
The DNA here is from genome assembly GCF_018294505.1 of Triticum aestivum. Taxonomy (NCBI): domain Eukaryota; kingdom Viridiplantae; phylum Streptophyta; class Magnoliopsida; order Poales; family Poaceae; genus Triticum; species Triticum aestivum. Next base: position 325,087,149 of record NC_057809.1, read on the forward strand.
CACCCCACGGCATAGCTGGGCCTGCAACACCTTCGCGGGCCCGGGAAGGAGTCGCCCGTCAGAGGTCGGAGGAAGCGCTGGCATGGTCGTCGATGGCTCCCCACGGAAGGGTTTCAACAGCCCCGCATGGAAGATGTCGTGGATGTGAGCACCGGCCGGAAGCTGAAGGCGGTAGGCCACCTTTCCGATGCGCTCTAGCACGAAAAATGGCCCGGCGTAGCGAGGGCCCAGCTTGCGCTTCGCGCGCGGGTCAAGGGACTGCGTAGAGCGGTGAAGAAGGCGCATCCACACCCAGTCGCCCACCGCGAACTCCGCCTCACGATGGTGGCCGTCGTAGTAGTGCTTGGCCAGCCGTTGGGCCTGAATGAGGTGTTGCCGCACCCTCGCAAGCATCTCGTCCCGGCTATGAAGAAGGTCGCCCGCCGCCTCCGTCTGAGCCTTTCCGGGTCAACCGGCAGAATGGGCGGGGGCGGTCAGCCATAGACCACCTCGAACGGCATGGCACGCAGGGCGGAGTGATAAGAGGTGTTGTAGCAGTACTCCGCCCACGCGAGCCAGTCCACCCAAGCATGAGGACGATCACCTGTGACACAACGCAAATACATGGCAATCACCTTGTTGACCACCTCGGATTGGCCATTCGCCTGAGGATGGAAGGCCGTGATCAGGCGAAGCTTCACGCCCGCCATCCAGAAGAGATCGTGCCAGACATGGCCCGTGAACACCGGGTCCCGGTCGCTGATGATCGAAGAGGGAAACCCGTGAAGGCGGACGATGTCATCGAAAAAGGCACGGGCCATGGATGCGGCAGTGTAGGGATGGCCGAGCACGATGAAATGCGCGTACTTGGAGAAGCGGTCAACCACCGTGAGGATGACGGACTTGCCGCCCACCTTGGGGAGGCCCTCGATGAAGTCCATGGAGATATCAATCCAGACCTAAGAGGGCACCGCCAAGGGCTGTAGTAGACCAGCCGGCCTCAGTGCCTTCGTCTTGCTATGCTGGCACGTCACACAAGACCGCACCCAGTCCCGGACCAGTGCCCGATCACCGGGGATGTAGAAGTCGGCGCGGAGATAGTGGAGGGTCTTCTGCACACCCTCGTGGCCGGCTGAGTGTGCCAGCTGCAGAACCTGGTGACAAAGGTCGTCGTTGTCTGGCATGAAGAGACGGCGCCCATGAAGGAGCAAGCCATCCGCCAGATGCCACGGCTCCTCCAAGTCGCCGGCATCAAGGCACTGCCGAAGGAGCTGAGCGTCCGGCGCGTTCGCGGTGGCCCTGCGGATGTCGGTAAAGAGGGCGAAGGAGGGCCTCGAGCGGATGCAGAGAGCCACCCCAACAGAGTCGTCGATGGCTGCGTCGTGGTCGGCGTCATGGCTGGACATGGTGTCGGCCACGATGTTAAGGCGGCCCGAACGATACTCGATGGTGAAGTCGAAGCCAAAGAGCTTGCTGATCCACTGGTGATGCGGCACGGTAGACAGCCTCTGGTCCAATAAGAACTTGAGGCTGTAGTGATCCGTGCGAATCTGGAATGACCGGCCCCAAAGATAGGGCCGCCAGTGGCGCACGGCTTGCACCAAGCCAATGCGCTCCCTCTCATAGGCAATGGCCTCCTCGCTCGCGCGCTCGCCGTCGATCTGGCCCTCCGCCAGCCGGTGCTGCTCTACAAGGAACATGTTGTATCGCTATTCCTCCTGCACCTGCTGCAACACCGACATAGGCACCGACGTAGGCTGCTCCTCTGCCATGGCAGCGTTGTAGTGCGCCTGCGCTTGTTCCATGGTGAAGCCAACATGCATAGGCGCGGTCTCTGTTGCGGTATCGTCGAAGCCCGTCTCCATCGTGGGGTCGTCCTTATTGTTGGAGAACTTGGGTGAGCTGGCAGGCATGCCGGCCTCGGTCCGCCTGGCACGGCGGCTCTTCCAGGTGGCCGCAACGGTAGCTACCTCATGCCTCATCTCCATGGAAAGGCCCTCCCACAAAGTGTTGCCGCATGCAGTCATGGCGGATGCGATGTAAGGGAGGAGGCTATGGAGCGGCTTGTGTTGTGGCATGGAGTTAGCCGGGTGTGGCCGCCTTTAAATAGCGGATTCCGGTGAGGCCAGGGCGTCCAGGGGTGACAATGCTGAAGGAAATATGCCCTAGAGGCAATAATAAAGTTGTTATTTTATATTTCCTTATTCATGATAAAGGTTTATTATTCATGCTAGAATTGTATTGATTGGAAACTTAAATACATGTGTGAATACATAAACAAATACCATGTCCTTAGTAAACCTCTACTAGACTAGCTCGTTGATAAAAATGGTTAAGATTTCCTAACCATGGACATGAGTTGTCATTTCATAACGGGGTCACTTCATTAGAAGAATGATGTGATGGACAAGACCCATTCGTTAGCTTAGCATAATGATCATTCAGTTTTATTGCTATTGCTTTCTTCATGTCAAATACATATTCCTTCGACTATGAAGTTATGCAACTCCTGGATACCGTAGGAATGCCTTATGTTCTATCAAACATCACAATGTAACTGGATGATTATAAAGATGCTCTATAGGTATCTCCGAAGGTGTTTTGTTGAGTTGGCATAGATCGAGATTAGGATTTGTCACTCCGAGTATCGGAGAGGTATCTCTGGGCCCTCTCGGTAATACACATCATAAGCTTTTAAGCAAACAACTAAGGATTTAGTCACAAGGTTATGTATTACGGAACGAGTAAAGAGACCTGCCGGTAACGAGATTGAACTAGGTATGAAGATACCGACGATCGAATCTTGGGCAAGTAACATACCGATGGACAAAGGGAATTACGTATGTTGCCATAACCGTTCGATCGATAAAGATCTTCGTAGAATAAGTAGGAGCCAATATGGGCATCTAGGTTCCGATATTTGTTTTTGACCAGAGAGGTGCCTCAGTCATGTCTACATAGTTCTCGAACCCGTAGGGTCCGCACGCTTAACGTTCGATGCCGATATAGTATTATATGAGTTATGTGATTTGGCGACTGGATTTTGTTCGGAGTCCCAGATGAGATCACGAACAAGGCGAGGAGTCTCGAAATGGTCGAGAGGTAAATATTTATATATAGTACGATGGTATTCAAACACTAGAAGAGTTTCGGGGGGTACCTGGTACTTAGCGGGTCACCGGAAGGGGTTCCGGGCACCCCCGGCAAAAGATATGGGCCTTATGGGCCAAGAGGGGAAATGCACCGGCCACAAGGGGCTGGTGCGCCCCCCATATGGGCGGCCTAGGAGGAGAAGGGAAGAGGGGAAGGGAAAGGAAAGAGTGGAATAGGATTCCCCTTCCTTCCCCCTCCGCCCTTCTTTCCTTTCCCCTCCAACAAACATGGCAGGGGCTGCCAAGGGGAGGATCCCAAGTAGGATTTGGCCTACTTGGGGCTCCTCCTGGCAGCCTCCCCTCTCCCTCCCACCTATATATATGTGGGGGGGGGGCTAGCACACCCCCATACAATTGCCTAGCCGTGTGCGGCACCCCCTCCACCGTTTACACCCTCGGTCATATTTTTGTAATGCTTAGGCGAAACCCCACGGAGATCACTTCACCATCACCGTCACCATGCCATCGTGCTGACAGAACTCATCTACTACCTCGATGTATTGCTGGATCAAGAAGGAGAGGGACGTCTCCGAGCTGAACGTGTGTAGAATATGGAGGTGTCGTGTGTTCGGTACTTGATCAGTTGAAGCGTGAAGAAGTTCGACTATATCAACCATGTTGTGAAACGCTTCCTCTTATGGTTTACGAGGTTAGGTAGACATACTCTCCCCCTCATTGCTATGCAGCTCCATGGATAGATCAATGCGTGTGCATACAATTTTTTTGTTTTCCATGCAACGATTCCTAATAGTGGCATCATGAGCCAGGTCTATGCGTAGATGATATGCACGAGTAGAACACACAGAGTTGTGGGCAGGAATAGTCTTATTTTGATTCAGCAATATTGTAGGATGAAGCGGCCCAGACCAACCTTATGAAGGAAATATGCCCTAGAGGCAATAATAAAGTTATTATTTATTTCCTTATATCATGATCAATTTTTATTATTCATGCTAGAATTGTATTAACCGGAAACATAATACTTGTGTGAATACATAGACAAACAGAGTGTCACTAGTATGCCTCTACTTGACTAGCTCGTTGATCAAAGATGGTTATGTTTCCTAGCCATAGACATGAGTTGTCATTTGATTACGGGATCACATCATTAGGAGAATGATGTGATTGACTTGACCCATTCCGTTAGCTTAGCACTTGATCGTTTAGTATGTTGCTATTGCTTTGTTCATGACTTATACATGTTCCTATGACTATGAGATTATGCAACTCCCGTTTACCGGAGGAACACTTTATGTGCTACCAAACATCACAATGTAACTGGGTGATTATAAAGGTGCTCTACAGGTGTCTCCGAAGGTACTTGTTGGGTTGGCGTATTTCGAGATTAGGATTTGTCACTTCGATTGTCGGAGAGGTATCTCTGGGCCGTCTCGGTAATGCACATCACTTAAGCCTTGCAAGCATTACAACTAATGAGTTAGTTGCAGGATGATGTATTACAGAACGAGTAAAGAGACTTGCCGGCAAGGAGATTGAACTAGGTATTAAGATACCGACGATCGAATCTCGGGCAAGTAACATACCGATGACAAAGGGAACAACGTATGTTGTTATGCGGTCTGACCGATAAAGATCTTCGTAGAATATGTAGGAGCCAATATGAGCATCCAAGTTCCGCTATTTGTTATTGACCGGAGACGTGTCTCGGTCATGTCTACATAGTTCTCGAACCCGTAGGGTCCGCACGCTTAACGTTACGATGACAGTTTCATTATGAGTTTATATGTTTTGATGTACCTAAGGTTGTTCGGAGTCCCGTATGTGATCACAGACATGACGAGGAGTCTCGAAATGGTTGAGACATAAAGATTGATATATTGGAAGCCTATGTTTGGACATTGGAAGTGTTCCGGATGAAATCGGCATTTTACCGGAGTACCGGGAGGTTACCGGAACCCCCCAGTAACCTAATGGGCCTTATTGGGCCTAGTGGAGGAAGAGGAGAGGAGGCCAACGGGTAGCCGCGTGCCCCTCCCCCCCCCCAAGTCCGAATTGGACAAGGAGGGGGGCAGCGCCCCCTTTCCTTTCCCCTCTCTCTCTCCTCCCCCCCC